>NC_068988.1:22232562-22233810 GCF_001194135.2 Octopus bimaculoides | reverse complement strand
ATATATATTTATATATATACATACACAAACACACGCATATGAGGCTGATTGAAAAGTAAGCAACGTTTTGAAACATGAAATTCTTCACAATATATTTCAACAATGCGGAAATTTTATTCATCAAAGTACCATTACAATCTCTTTTACTCTTTTACTTGTTTCAGTCATTTGACTGCGGCCATGCTGGAGCACCGCCTTCCATAGTCTGATAATATTTTGGAATAAAAATTCCTTCTTCAGACATCCCTAGGAATTGATGGAGTCGCTGCTGTAATTGGTTTTCCACACAACCCCTGCCAGAGCACGTTCCGTGGACCGTGCCTCTGCACTCTCTCCTCGGCTCCACAGTTTCCCGTCTCCCGTATCCCGTCCCCTACCATCGCTCCACCCTGCTCCTCCAACGCAGCATTCTCTGAGCCTTCCGGCGACCCCAATCCGAACCCTCCATCTCGCACATCTTCCCCAACTTACTCCGTCCCTCCTTGAAACGAGGCCACAACCTGCGTGATATACTGGTCCACAGTTTCTTCCATAACCCCACATCCCAGCATGGATCGTTCCCCTGCTCAATTTTCTGCTGCACAATCTGTAAAGCTGATTTGTTTATTGAGATCAAATGCTTGTGCTACTCATTAGCTCACTCTCTCCATCAAATCGATATTGTCTACAGAGCACAACACACTTTCCGCATCGCGGATTGATACAACGCTCGCGCTAAAATGATTGCGCCTATCGAAATAGCAACACACACACACACACACACACACACACACACACACACACACACACACACACACATACGCACACACACACACACACACACACACACGCATATGTATGTTTGTAAATATGTATATGCAAGCGTGGCTGTGTGGTAAAAAGCTTGCTTCCCAACCTCATGGTCCGGGATCAGTCTCCCTGCGCATCACATTGAGTAGGTGTCTTCTACTATAGCCTTGAGTCGGTGAAAGCCTTGTGAGTGGATTTGCTAGATAGGAACTGAAAGAAGCCGGTCATATATATATGTGCTTGTGATCAATTGTGTGTGTGTATCTATGTATGTACCTCATTGTTTCCCATCACCGCTTGACAAACAATGTTGGTGTGTTTACGTCCACGTAACCTAGTGTTTTGGCAAAAGGGACCGATACAATGAGTGCCAAATAAAGGATATGTATATGCATTTTTCTCTCCTTTCCCTCATTGTCTCATATGTATATATGTATATATATATATATATATATATAT
>NC_068988.1:22230883-22231183 GCF_001194135.2 Octopus bimaculoides | reverse complement strand
TGTGTGTGTGTGTGTGTGTGTGTGTGTGTGTGTGTGTGTGTAAGTATATATTATCGTTCCACGTTGTGTCACGTCTATGTATAGTCGATTGTACCGTCTCTGTTTTCGACCTTGGAGACTCCACATTGCACAGTAGGACCACCAACGGCATGTTCTGAAGTAAATTCTTCTAAAAAACATCTGTGCTCGTGGCGTCTGATTAATGTATTCTTGATATGAGTATATACTTACTGACATGTCTGTACGTAGATATTGGCATTCGCTTGAATGCGGTTGTGTACGTCAGTGTATCTATGTATG
>NC_068988.1:22230422-22230783 GCF_001194135.2 Octopus bimaculoides | reverse complement strand
ATATATATATATATATCTAATTATAACTCAATTTAGATTCCCAACTATCTGTCTCGCAAGTTATTATTGTCTTTCAAATTTAATATTCGATTTTGATACACACTCACAGGCACAAGGACACACATACGCAAACACACACACACATACACACACACACACACACATCCACACACACACTACACAGACACACAGTCACACAGACACACAGACACAAAGAATAGCGTGCATACACACCTCACGTACCTATGTGCTCTACTGATCACACATCGACAAATACATAAACCCATTCTCGCTCAAACGCATGTTAGAATGTTTTTATTTCTATAGCTATAAATATGCATGTATATATATATATATATAT
>NC_068988.1:22226903-22229929 GCF_001194135.2 Octopus bimaculoides | reverse complement strand
GTGGCAGATGATCGCAGAGAAAAAGAGTAGATGGTATATATATTTTTTTTTTTATATTAGCAAAATCTTAATACTGAATTTTTATAGAAGAATTAGATATATTTCTAGGTTACTAAGTTAAAGTTATACGTTTTGCCTTCGAGTTTCATCTGATGGAGTATTTCCGTAACCCTCCTCCCAAAAAAGTTAAACACACTACATGTGCAGAAACGTGCTCCGATTTACCGATTGCATTATGTAGCTTATTGCAATCTTGCATAGCGTCAATATGTTGACGAAGCAACAAGCAGTCGGTAGAGAACTGCTCAATGGAAAAGTAACATTTCGTTTTGCAGCTGATTATAGAAAGCATAATTATCAACGCTCATTAAACCATCAAGTCACACAAAACTAATTTACTTTATAGAATGTGGCATGCAGTAATAACATAAATAATTTGGTTATGGCATTTCTCTATAATTCACTAAGAATATAAATGTTAAGATATATATAAGAAATATATAAGTAGTACTCTGAAATACCCTTCTTCACAATAGTCGGGGAATTTTTGAACGGCAAACTGGTGTAAGGAATATCAACATTTAGTTCTGCCGGGTTTAGAGTGAATTTTATCCCTTAGCCGGGCAATAGATAAGAAAATGTGCTTATGTGTAAATTAAGTTCTAGTGATAATATTTCACTTTAATAACGAAGTACAATTGTAAAAAATAAGTATCGGATTGACTTGGTAGTAAAGAATGTCACCCAATTTAGTATACAATATTACATTAAAAGATTACTCATATTGCGGATATAAAATGTAAAGTTTGCGAATAAAGGATGTCACTAGAAGGTACGAAAATGTTTCGGTAAAGTATTCTTAAATAGCTTCATTTTAATTTTATCAATCAGGTGGGTGGCCACATTGTAGCTTATTCGAAAATGTTTTCCGAAGTAACGGCATTTATTGATTTTCTCGGATCTAGTATTTAAATACACAGATGATATTATGAGGCTTGTGCACGAGGGGATTTCTTCATCAGCTATTTCTTTCGCTTCGTTATGCTAATTTTTGTCAGGAACTTTACACGTTTCAGTCATTTGAAAGCGGCCGTGCTGGAGCACCACCTTTAGTCGAAGAAATCAACGCCGGGATTTATTTTTTGTAAGCCTAGTACTTATTCTATCGGTGTCTTTTACCGAACTGCTACGTTACAAGGGCGTAAACACAGCAACATCGGTTACCAAACGATGGTGGAGAGACAAACACAGATACAAAAACACGTACACATAAATATATATACACGACAGGCTTCTTTCAGTTTCCGTCTACCAGATCCACTCACAAGGCTTAGGTCCCAAGGTGCCATGCAGTGAGTCTGAACCCGGAACCATGTGGTTGGGAAGCAAGCTTCTTACCACACAGCTATACCTGCGCCTGTTTGAGCATGGATATTTTGTCTTAGCTGTTTTATTTGAATTAATTATGATTACGTTTTTCATATGGCAACGAACCGGTACAGTTGTAACTCGATCTTGACCTATTTTTTAACAATAATTTATTTATCGATGATAAATGGAAAATGTTTACTTATGAAAGCTAGCAAATGCTTTGCGCTGCCAAATTTAACATTTAATGAGAGACAGATCACGCACATAGAGATACATGCATACACATTTAGTGTATATCAGACACACACATACGTGTATATATATATACATATATATATATATATATATATATATATATATATAAAATATTATTCGTATATTTTATTTGTGTATGTACGAGTAATTTCCTGCTATGAATCAGGACGGTCATTCTGCAAATAGAATCAAACGCATTGGTCGACATTCATAAATTATTTCATTGATTTATCAAGTATTTCTGTTACACATCTCTATCTATGTCAATTAGTGCTTGACTTTACTATTTTACTTCGTAGTCCATAGTTGTGACGGTGTTATCATCATTATCATCATTATCATCATCATCATTACCATCATCATCATCATCATCCATATCGACTTTGCCTTTCATCCTTTCAGGGTCGATAAATTAAGTACCAGTTACGCACTGGGCTAGATGTAATCGACTTAATCCCTTTGTCTGTCCTTGTTTGTCCCCTCTATGTTTAGCCCCCTATGGGCAATAAAGAAATAAGAAACGCTAGCACGCCATTCGGAAGGCTTACAAATGTTATGCTTTTCTGAGGAGACCTAATAAAAAACGGAACATTTTCGATATTGTCTCCCATTCTTGCTAGAGTAGTTAACAACATTAAGTCATTGGTAGGGTGGCGAGCTGGCAGAAACGTTAGCACGCCTGATGCAATGCTTGGCGGTATTTCGTCTGCTGTTACATTCTGAGTTCGAACTCCGCCGAGGTCGACTTTACTTTTTATCCTAACGGGGTCGATTAAATAAGTACCAGTTATGCACTGGGTCGATGTAATCGACTGAATCTCTTTGTCTGTCCTTGTCTGTCCCCTCTATGTTGAGTCCCTTGTGGGCAATAAAGAAATAAGAAACGTTAGCACGCCAGGCGGAAGGCTTAGCGGTATTTCGTCTGTCTTTACGTTCAGAATTAAAATTCCACCGAGCTCGACTTAGCTTTTCATCCTTTCGGGGTCGATAAATTAAGTACCAGTTGCGTAATGGGGGTTGAGTTAATCGACTGGCCCCCTCCCCAAAAAAATTCAAGGCTTGTGACTAGAGTAGAAAAGGTTATAAGGGGAGGTGAAACACAAGCTTTTAGCTCGTCGTGACTTTTGTTGGATTAGTACAAGATGGTGTTGGGGAAGGAGGTTACGCACATGCTTCGATGCGGTTGTGAGAATATGAAAATCGACATGATCCCTGAAGACCACAAAGCTATAACAAAATTGTCCTTCATTGCGAAGCAGAAAGAAACCAATCAGAGTTGCGTTAGAGGAAAAAAATTCATTTTCTTAAACGTGTGGAATTGTAAATTCTATTCTGAGTAGCTCCAGAACTGCCGTGAGAGAGAGAGAGAGAGAGAGAGAGAGAGAGAGAGAGAGAGAGAG
>NC_068988.1:22224609-22226321 GCF_001194135.2 Octopus bimaculoides | reverse complement strand
CAGACTGGGCGTTGTGAGTGTTTATTGAGCGAAAACATCTAAAGCTCTACGAGGCTCCGGCAGGGGATGGTAGCGAACCCTGCTGTACTCTTTCACCACAACCTTCTCTCACTCTTACTTCCTGTTTCTGTTGTGCCTGTAATTCAAAGGGTCAGCCTTGTCACACTGTGTCACGCTGAATATCCCCGAGAACTACGTTAAGTGTCGATGTAATAGACATAATCCCTATGTCTGTCCTTGTTTGTCCCCTCTATATTTAGCCCCTTGTGGGCAATAAACAAATAAGAAACGTTAGCATGCCGGACGAAATGCTTAACGGTATTTCGTCCGTCATTGCGTTCTGAGTTCAAATTCCACCGTGGTTGACTTTTTATCCTTTCGTAGTCGATAAATTAAGTACCAGTTGCCTACTGAGTCGATCTAATCGACTTGCTCCTCCTCCAAAATTTCGGGCCTTGTGCCTAGAGCAGAAAAGAATATTAGTGAGATTTTTCAAATTCCGGTGAGGTCGTCAAATTCCGCAGAGGTCGACTTTGCGTTTTATCCTTTCGGGGTTGATAAATTAAGTACTAGTTGCGTACTGGGGGTCAATCTAATCGACCTTTCCACCACTCCCCAAAATTTCGGGCCTCTATGCCTAGAGTAGAAAAGAATCATTAGCTCACAGCAAGAAATGCATAGTGACGTTTTGTCCGTCTATACGTTCTGAGTTCAAATACCGCCAGGTCACGTTTGTCTTTAATCTTTTCCAGCTTGAATAAATAACGACCAGTCGAACTCTGGGCTCATAGCCACCCCATTCAAAATGGTCGCCGGTATTTCATCCATCTTTATGTCCTGACCAGAAATTCCTGCGAGGTTGACTTTAATTTTTATCCGTCCGGGACGATGGGGAGGGTCGTTAAAAACATTTGCCCCTCCTCTCATAATTACTGGCCTTCTGCCAAAATTAAAAAATTATTATTGTTGTTGTTGTTATTGTTGTTGCTGCTGCTGCTGTTGTTGTTGTTGTTCTCGCTGTTAGTGTTGCTATTCTTGTTGTTACTGGTGTTATGTCATGAAAATTATTTTAGCGTTTTGATCGAAAACTCTAACCAGATGAAACGACAGTCTCGTTAGATGTTTAACTATCTCACAATAAATAACATTCAAGAAATATGACTGCCAGCCAGTTCCGGTCGTTCGCTGCATTTCCGCTGTATATTATACATAAATCAAGATCAATCTCAAAAGGTTTCCAAAGAGTTTTAATGATTTCAGTATGTGGTCAAGCGATAAGTGAAAACTTTTGAAATTATTGTCACATTATATTGTGATGAAATATATCATACCGAGACACACAACACTAAACTATACCAAATTTTATGAGACTTTACAAGCTAATCCGGCTTTCGTTCAATCTCTCCCTCTTCGTCATCCACTCCATATCCTCATTCTAGCCTTGTATCTCCTCTACCTACACCTTCGTGGGAAGGAATGAGCAAATATCGTTTTAGACGTTTCTATGCGCCTTCAGCATTCTGTGACGCGTTGTTTTTGTTCACTTCAAAAAGTTTAAACTTATCGCTCACAAAATAAGTTCAATAAAACGACGTTTTTTGATCTTATGTTGCGTTGGCAGTATTAGTCACACAGTTGTTTAAAAAATAGAACTGTGTACGTAAATTGCTACATGTGTATATATATATATATATATATATATATATATATAT
>NC_068988.1:22220992-22224062 GCF_001194135.2 Octopus bimaculoides | reverse complement strand
AGCTAAAAAAGCTAAAAAAGCTAAAAAAGCTTAGAATCTAAAAAAGCTTCTAAGCTTTTTTAGCTGCTATTTCTGAACTTCGGTATATGGTGAAGCAAATATTTTGCTGATCCCTTAATTATATTTATATATATATATATATATATATATATATACCATCCACTGTTGCATTCCAGTGAAAGGCATTTAAAACTGTTAGAACAATTCCACCAGAAATGCTTTCATTGCATTTTAAAAATTAAATGGAGTTCTTTTACTCCAAATACAGATGTCCTTGCTTCTGCAGGCATCACCTCAATTAAATCTATGATTTTGAGGAAGCAATTGAGAGTGCGGCTATATTGTTCGAATGGCAGATGAATGCATGCCGAAACAGCTGTTCTATGGTGAGCTTGCAGAGGGGAAACGCTATTGGCGTAAACCTAAAAAAAGGTTCAATGACGGCGTAAGTACTACAATGAAGTCACTTGGAATGGTTCCAGAAGCTATAGAAGCCCTTGATTCGGATCGAGTTGGATGTCGAACAAATGTGTGGAGTGGAATAAAAGCATTTGAAGAGGCCAGGATAATGCAAGTAAGACTCAAAAGAAATCTAAGGAAAAATGTAACGATCGAGAAGGTGAATGACAATGACCTTTTTGTGTTCACACTCTGTGACATACTATGCCTGTCTTTGGCTGGCCTCAAATTCCATCTGCGAACGCATCGGAAACAAGCCTCCACCAACTAATCTGACTATGTGTCTGTGCATGCCTTTGAATGCCGTGTATGCCAGAAGGTTTGCAAATCCAACGAAGGCCTCAAAAGAGTGCCAACAACTCTGCTACACCAGGAAAAAGAGTGACCAGCTTAACGTCCACGTATATCACTCACTGATAACTGAGTATTTGGGTATTTTGAAATCTAGACGTGATGGTAGAAAATTAATTCCAATTTTTGGATTCAGAATATCTAAAATCCTTCAAATCAAGTAAAAATATCCTAGCAACAGAATCTCTCTCGGATTGTGTTAACCATTTTAATTTGCTGGTTAAATTTATTGCAAGTACACGTTGCATTTCAGGATCTTTTAGTTAACCGGTGTCTAATGTCATTGATGCAATTATATTAATATACTTTCATTTCAGTTTGAAATTACAAGTGTCACGTACCAATATCGCTTCATCGAAGCATGCTACACTTCATGGCGAATGCAATATTGTCTGTGCAGGTAAATATGTAGGCCAATAAATTCATAATCATTGACAGTTCATGACACCGAAGCCAGAAGAAGGGAGTTTGATACAACCCGTTTATACTCAGAGCATTGTCCGAACAGGACGTATTCACCTTTGTCGAATGTGAGATAAAGTACAAAATCATTCTTTAGTATCCTCCCTACAGTGTTGCGTTAAAAATCATCATTGGCAAGAGTATGTTCTGTTGTTGAGTTCAAATATCTGTGCAGTGAATCATATAAATCCTCATAATGTTGCTAGTTTGTAGGCCAATGGACATAGATATTACAATTACCCTTCCATTGCCTGGTTTTATTTCGTTTTTGTTACTCTGTCAGATTACCAGTTTACTGACGAGAATGTTTGTTATTGCTTGACCAACGCCAGTATCACTTACTAGAGCATATTCATTTCCTGATCAGGAAAAAAAAAAGCTGTTTTTATTCTCTCGTAGCACTTCTCTAACAATTAGTTAGGATTTTTTCCGTACAATGGTGCCTAACTATAGTACATCAATTGCTTATCAGCTGCTGTACTTATTGATCGTACTAGAAATGATACTAACTAAATAAGATCTACTGAGGTTTTCACAATTGATGAGGGGTCGTCCGGAAAATATAGTTTGGTATCGGTTAGAATATCCAAATGTCTATGAAAATTTAAGAGGCGCTTCCAAATCACATCTCCAAAAATTATACCTATCCCATCCCAGCATACGTCTCAGATTCCGTTTCAGTCACTCAGTAATGTCGCTGCAAAACTACTTAGAATGTTTTGATTGTGAAAATGTATGTCAGTGCTGGGGTTGCTATTACAAAACTCGTTGCACCGAAAGTAAGCAGCGGGTTAGCTATCTCCAGAAATCTCATTGCATTTAGAAAATGAATGTGATTTCACTTGAAATATTTTCTTTATTTTCATTAATTCTTTAAACCGTCTTGAAAATTATTTAACATAATTTGAATTACTTTTCGAAGGAGAAGGTCATTACTACTTGAAGAAGTCTTCTTTTTGTTTACTTATAAATGAATTAGAAAATATTTCAGTTTCTGCATATGGTTTCTAAGATTCTTGATGTGAACTCTTGTGTTGAAACATATTTTGTTCTATCTCTGGAGGGTTATCATGCCAGTAAAAAACAGACGAACTGGTTCTTCATTTTTATTAGTCTATAGGTTCAACATTTAACTAATTAACTATCCAATTGTCCGGTGAATCAGTCAATCACCTGGGTTTGACAAAGTCCTTTCGTCGCCATTCATGGCATCATCAACGACCAGACTTTCATGGTGTACAGAGTGCCAGTTATTAATGAGATAGGGAATGGTGATGAAACGACATTGACAAACTTATCTGATGATTGAGTGAATGATTAATCAATCGTTTACTTAATTGGTTAGATATTCTAAATTCACTAATAACATCGAAAACGTACAATTACAACAAGGGCGTAATGTTTATTATTGGTGTAATGGCCCTGACAAGATACACCAGTATATGAAACTATTTTCTTTGCAAAGCAAAAGTTGCGTTCCCTGTCCAACCATGTAAAAAGAACAATAGAGGCAATTAATTACGTTTCTATGTTAACATTTTGTATTAAAAAAAAAAACACTTTCGACTTGATTTCGATTTATAAATCCACAAATTTGGAAAGCAAAATACAAACACGTCTACATGAGAAAAATACAGCACATTACACATTATTATCATTATTATTATTATTATTATTATTATTATTATTATTATTATTATTATTATTATTATTATTATTACCAATATTGTTACTGTTGTTCTTGTTTTTATCATCATCATCATCATCATCATGATCACTATTAATATTATAAGTACTG
>NC_068988.1:22219266-22220438 GCF_001194135.2 Octopus bimaculoides | reverse complement strand
TATACAGAGTAAGTTATATAAATATATCTACAGACGGACAAGCAGATAGATGGATAGACTGACAGACAGGCAGATAGACAGACAGACAGACAGACAGACAGGCAGACAGATAGATAGATAGATAGATAGATAGATAGATAGATAGATAGATAGATAGATAGATAGATAGATAGATAGATAGATTGGCGGCGAATTGGCAGAAACGTTAGCACACCGGGCGAACTGCTTAGCGGGATTTCGTCTGCCGTTACGTTCTGAGTTCGAATTCCGCCGAGGTCGACTTTGCCTTTCATCCTTTCGGGGTCGATTAAATAAGTACCAGTTACGCACTGGGTTCGATGTAATCGATTTAAACCTTTTGTTTGTCCTTGTTTGTCCCCTCTGTGCGTAGCCCCTTGTCCCCAGTAAAGAATTAAGATAGATTGATAGCTTGATATTTGCATATATTAATTATTGTGACTTTATGCGTATAACGTATGAAATCATTTTCACCTGTATATATTCACATACATACATATGTAGGTATGCATGTATGTATGCATATATGTTCATGTATGTGAAAGTGACATAGTAAGAGAGGGTGAGAGAGAGACAATGACACAGAGATAAAGTTTCGTAAGTACATGTACGTACGGTTTTGTTCTTGCTAGTTATGGTGTTCTAGAGATAACAACACATGTTCTGATGTGTATACAGGCATGTGAAACAAGCAAGATCGAAAAGTCTCATAAAATATACATGATGTCTTACTAATGTGTATTTATGTGTACTAACGGGTATTCGTGCTCAGGATATAGACTGTAGTAATTTATGTATGTGTGTATGAATATGTGTGCTCATTATGTAAGAACCTATTTATTTTGTGAATGGCAGCAATTTATTTGAATGAACGAATGAATGCATACGTGTATGTAATTAATTTTTTTTTCTAAATACATTCATGTTGCTGAATATCTAATGATTATTAATTAATACTGATTTTTAAAGACACTTGTATATATATATATATATATATATATATAAAACAAATAGTAAATGAGTATATGCATATATACGTACAGGTATGTGCATACCGACATCCACCTGTATGTATAGGTGCATATCTGAGCCACATAGAGAACATTCTTCTTCATCAGCTACCCCCGTTTCAACACCGGCGTTTCGATATATAT
>NC_068988.1:22215993-22219040 GCF_001194135.2 Octopus bimaculoides | reverse complement strand
AGAGAGAGAGAAAGATAGAGAGAGAGAGCGATGAAGTAAGCTGATGAAGTTGGTGTCGGAGTTCTTGTTCCTTTTATATTAATTTAATTTTACATTACTCTCCATATTTTACTAACGCTTAATTTTAATACCTGTAAGAGCAGGTTATTAGTATCTCTATGTTTAAATGAAATCTGATATCGAAAACTGAGAATGAGTTAACAAGGTAACCAATGTTTTCATGTCACGAGATTTTCACAATTGTTCAAGCGTACCATCTGGAACTGATGGTACTTGTTTCCATTGTTAATGAATTTTTGTTTTGTATTTTGATGAATTTTAAAATTGTAATAATCTTTTTCGCTTTATTGTATATTAGTTTCTGTTTGTATCATTGACATTATACAAAAAATGGTGCAGTACTAAGCAGTAATGAGTTGTGAGAAACAGAGTTTATTTTAACGAGATAACTCTTGAACATCACCCGAGGAGACACATCTAAACTGAGGGATGCAATTCAACCAGGTGTATAGTATTCATACGCGATGAATCGATGGTAGATGGGTCGAAACGATTGTCGTGATCAATACAGATTTTCACATATTCCATGTTCCGTCTCTCGTTACTTGTGTGTGTGTGTGTGTGTGTGTGTGTGTGTGTGTGTGTGTGTGTGTGTGTGTGTGTGTGTGTGTGTGTGTGTGTGTGTGTGTGTGTGTGTGTGTGTGTGTTTGTGTGTGTGTTTGTGTGTCTGGTGTGCGCAATCGAAAATGTGTGCACTTGTATGTATGCTATGATTTCCTTTCTTCTTTCTGTTCACTCACCTTAACTGACTGCCTCCCTCCCTACCAAAACCTTATCATTCCACAAACAGATATACTTGTACTTGGTGTTTCGGATTAAATTTGAAAGTTTGCAGAAAGCAATATCCCATCAAATATTTAAAGTATTTTAAAAAGTGAAAAAATATCAACTATATTATGATAGCGAGATAACAGTTTGCACAAAGTTGCCGCCTTCAGCATCCACCACTGCTTCAAGTTGGTTCCTGAACCTGGAGCATGCTTTCGTAATTATGGCCTTGAAGTTTTCGATCACCTCCTTGCTCTTACCAACCAGTTCCCTCTGTTGCAGGTAAGATGGTTGGTGTATTTCTCAAACGTGTCCTACATATAGTAATTCATGGGACTACAATCATGGAAATTTGGTGGCCAAGAAATTGGGGCCGGTGGAGTCGTAGAAATTCTTCGCTAAATAACTTCTGACTCATCCCGGAGTTATGACAAGGAACAGGCTCCTGCTACGACATAACGCCTTCTAACAGCAACTCTTTCTAGGGCGGGATTAACAGTCACCAGTAGAACCGTCTGAATTTAGTCTAAGCCCTGTTCATCGGTTGTTGGATAAAATTCGTTATACAGACGCAATCCAAACATCCGTTGTGTCTCTTTTGATAGGCCGAAGCTTCATATTTTCCGTTGCAGCTGTTCATGCCACGTCCTACAGTCTTTACGTATTCACAAAGCATTGAGCAGCGGTCATGGCATCGGCAGCTTGATACTTGTTTCCTTTTCAACATTCATATGGCTTCCAGTTCTCCAAGTTACCTAACGTTTTCTCAATAACAGTTTAATCTTTATTCTTTACATCGCCATTGACTGTTCATCAAACTGTCCCTGAAAAAAAGGAGCCATAAAAATTCACCAAAACTGTGCGTTATTCATATTCTGTGAGACGAATTCTTAAAGAAAGGGAAAGATATGTAGTCGTGAAAGAGTCGTTAACTTATTAATTGGAAATATTACCAATCTGCATCACGTATTGCGTACATCCGCTTATATTTTGGGCCGTTTTCCCTGTTATAGAAGAAATTATATACAACCGCTACATACATACATACATACATACATACATACATACATACACATACACACACATATATATACACACACACGTGTGTGTGTATGTATACTTGTATTTATGTATATGTTCGTATGTACGTGCGGTATATGTGTAACTTTGAAATATATGCTCGTGTGTATCCCAGTGTTTATAAGCTCTTGCAAATATTTACATCATTCCTTTCATTTCTCCAAAATACATTCAATTTCTCAGCGTATAGCTGAGGTGTGTGCGTGCGTGTGTGTGTGTGTGTGTGTGTGTGTGTGTGTGTGTATGTGTGTGTGTGTGTGTGTGTTTCAGTGCTTCTTATATGCAGTCTCTGAGCGTGTGTATTCGTATTTTGCATTTGAGGAATTTTTTCTTAAGTTTTGTTTTTCTTTTCTTTTTTCAGTTTTAAAGAGAAACATTTTACTCTTTAGTGTGAAATCTCGTAAGCGAAATCACTCGAGTTTTCACTTACATAGTCTCAATTTACCAATATTGCAAAGAGATTTTAGTGTAACCCCCTTACTCCCTCCATCTTACAGTCATTGTGAGCATCACCACCGTTCATGCAGCTGTTGTCCTTCTTTATGTTATTCTTTTGATTGTTGTTTATTTACTCCATATATATACGCTTATTTTTAATATTTTAAAAACTATATTAATATTAATCCCGTGCGTCGTATCAAATTTTGCAGATATGACATCAAAATTCCTCCTAGCCGAAGTTCTATTCATTTTGGTGAGTAAAAAAGAAGCACGTTCTTCTAGGTGTGTACAATAACATAATATTGACAGTGTGAGTTGTATCAAATGTTGTGGATATTCTATATTCCGTCTACCTATATACTCAACAGTGACGGGTGGTGTGAAGCACGATAAAATAGATATCAGTCATATTTTCTGCACAGAGTCAATCGATTATACTGTCTTCTGTTTATTCAGAGGCCCTGTGCAAAATTCATATTGATTTTTGATTTTGAATTCGTAAAATCGGAATTATTTTCTAATTTCTACGTTTCTTCGTTGACAAAGATTAAATAAAAAAAGAAATAACAGAAGTCATTGGACGAGGGCAGACTATATCGTGCACGATTTAGGCAACACGAAGTTTCATTTGATATAATGTGGATCGCACTCGGCAATTTCGCCTGCCCTTCAATTTGACGTTTGCATTCACACCGTAC
>NC_068988.1:22214925-22215859 GCF_001194135.2 Octopus bimaculoides | reverse complement strand
TATATATATATATATATATATATATATATATATATACATACATACATACATACATACATACATACATACATACATACATACTTACATACATAGATGCATACATATATTATATAATAATATATAAATCCCGTTCTGTCTGTCTGTGCGCTTATAACTCGAGTATTGGTCATCCGATCGCGCTGAAATTTTCAAAATTGCTAGTTTTAAAGTGAAAACCGCTACTTTTATAATGTTTGCCTGTCTATGGGATGATTAAAACTACCATTTTTATTATTATTCGAAACTACTGTTACGTACCCTGTTCTTACCACTACGTCAGTGAAAATCTAAATAAAATACTTAAAGCAACAGTCATCAAATACAAATCCAAGCCACATACAGTGTCACAGCCCCCAAAAATTCCACTTTGTTGCCTAATCTGAGCCCAGAGCAATCTCTTATCTCTTACATTGTTTCAGTACATATTTTGGGGACACGGCAAGCCAACGGTTGTTCTGGGCATTCACATTATGTTCGTACTGAAGCTTCCGGCGCGAATGCCAAGGAGTAAAGCATGTCGTTTCCAAATTTCTGGCAGAACGAATGACTTCATGGTGCTATTTTTCTCACAGACGTTACCCAACTAACCCTGCTGTACTGTGTACTCAACAAAATCAAAAACAAACAATGTACAAACGCGAAATTAAAAATGTAGAATGATAACAATTTACTCATTGCACCGTGTATATGTGTATGTGTGCGTGCGTTGGTGTGAATTGAAACTAACACTCAGTATCATAGTAACTCACACATACACACATGAGTGCGTGTGCATATATATGTGTAAGTTTATATGCTATGCGAGATTGTTTTTCAAATGTTATGCATCGAACTACACACGTCGGTGTTGTTACTATTAAGTTATTTTTCCATTTCGCATATATATATATATATA
>NC_068988.1:22211686-22212681 GCF_001194135.2 Octopus bimaculoides | reverse complement strand
TATATGTGTGTGTTATCTGGTATCAACTTTTCATCTGTACACCCTCCATTTATTTCTTTGTAGAATCTCTTCTAATCTACTCTGAATAACCTATTCTGCTGGTATCTCTTCATTTTTTGGTCGTATCTTACCCTCTTCGATTTCTTTGCAACGAGGTGCTGCTTCAGCTCCCCCATGACTACTTTCAGGCCCTTTCTTTCAATATCATACTTCCTGTTCAGTGTCCAGGATTCGCTTTTAAGCTCCCACTTCTCTTTTCGGTCTAACACAGAAATGTCCTTCGAGAATATATCTAAGACTACCTGTATTCTTCTTTTCCAGTATGGATCTTTTCTTTTGTCACTCCCTTTATATTTCTTTTTTCTTCACATCAACACTCACATTGTCTGCTACAGGAATACGTGCTGCCTTAATCAAATTATTTGTTTCTGTGATGTTTTTTTGTAAGGGACCAGCACATACGGTGTAAATGGAACAAACAAATAAATGCTGTGGTCATGGAGTATTACTACACGAGGAACTCCGTAGATGAAAATCGTGTTCATCTTAGGGGATACCGACAACGTATGTATGATCAATGGGTATTGGAAAACAGCAGCTGAGGAATCGATGAAAATAGAGCTCCTACTCATAAAAGTAGTCTCATAGCACAAAACAGGTGAAATCTTGAAATGAAACTGAATAATGACACACACATACATACAGGCACACGTACATACATACATACATACATACATACTTACATACAGGCATACCTACATGCATACATACATACATACATTCATACATGCATGCATGCATACATCCATTCATACATACGTACATACATACATACATACATGCATACATACATACATACATACATTCATACATACATTCATACATACGTACATACATACATACATACATTCATACATACATACATACATACATACAGGTATAGGTACATACATACATACATACATACATACGTACGTACGTACATACATACATAC
>NC_068988.1:22209057-22210087 GCF_001194135.2 Octopus bimaculoides | reverse complement strand
ATACACACACTTATAGATATACGTATATGTATTTTCTCTCCTTTTTTTCTCTCCTTGTTTCTCTCCTTATTTCTTTCTCTGTTGCTTTCTGTGGACGAGCGTAGGCTCGAAACATCAAAGACTTTTTCACTTCCCGAGCGGCGGCGTTATACTAATATATCTGTTTGTTGTCTACACTACCAGTCTTCGTCTTTTGTTTTTTTAGTGAATTCTCCCAATATATAAATATATATATATATATATATACACACACGCACAACACATATATATATGGTAAAATTTTTATTAATCACTACAATTGTTTCGACGCATCTATCATCGACCCCTCATGGGTGGAGTGATTAACAGCTTCTTCAGGAGTATCCGACAGTGCAGGTATGTCTCTTCGGGTGGTAAATAGATACAACTCGTTAAAATAACAGTTCCGGAATATATCTTCTGATTTCGCGCAAAGAAGACCAACAAAGTCAGAGATGTAGCATTATTTATATAGAAGACCCATAATAAAATAACAGTTCCAAAAACGAAACGAACACACAATGGAGCGAGAAAAGTATTAAAAAAATATACACGCGTATAGGCGCAGGAGTGGTGGTGTGGTTAGTAGCTTGCTTACCAGCCACACGTTCCCAGGTTCAGTCCCACGGTGTGACACTTGGGCAAGTGTCTTCTAATAAAGCCTCGAGCCAACCAAAGACTTGTGAGTGAATTGGCAGACGGAAACTGAAAGAAGCCTGTCGTATATGTATGTGTATGTGTGTGTGTATTTGTGTTTGTCCCCTCATCATCGC
The DNA here is from genome assembly GCF_001194135.2 of Octopus bimaculoides. Classification (NCBI taxonomy): domain Eukaryota; kingdom Metazoa; phylum Mollusca; class Cephalopoda; order Octopoda; family Octopodidae; genus Octopus; species Octopus bimaculoides. The sequence goes on along the minus strand of NC_068988.1, from coordinate 22,209,296 downwards.
TTGACTACTGACGTTGGTGTGTAAACGTCCGCGTAGCGTAGCGGTTCGGCAAAAGACAAGGATAGAATAAGTACTAGGCTTACAAAGAATAAGTTCTGAGGCCGATTTGTTCGACTAAAGGCGGTGCTCCATCATCGCCGCTGTCAAATGACTGAAACAAGTAACAGAATAAAACAGTAAAAGAACTGTGTATGTGTGTGTGTGTGTGTGTGTGTATATATATATATATATATATATAT
>NC_068988.1:22202978-22208723 GCF_001194135.2 Octopus bimaculoides | reverse complement strand
TTAGCACGCCGGGCGAAATGCTTAGTCGGTATTTCGTTTGCTGCTACGTTCTGAGTTCAAATTCCGCCGAGGTCGACTTTGCCTTTCATCCTTTCGGTGTCGATTAAATAAGTACCAGTTACGCACTGGGGTCGATATAATCGACTTAATCCGTTTGTCTGTCCTTGTTTGTCCCCTCTGTGTGTAGCCCCTTGTGGGTAGTAAAGAAATAACACACACACACACACACACACACAGAGGATCGCCTTCTCCCACACAGTTTCCCTACACCAAATTTACTGCCAAGGTATTGATAAGTGTGGAGCTGCAGTAGGAGACACCTGCCCAGAGTGAAGCGCGGTGGAACTGAACCGAAACCACGTGCTTTCGAAGCGAGCTTCTTAAACAGCCACCAATAATCTTGAACATAATCTCACTGTCAAAGGCAGTGTGCCGAACATTTATTTCGTCATCTTTGCAGTCATCAGCACATAAGAGAAACTAACGCAGCAGAATGGATCACAATATCTTCGCCATATATTTATCTCTCTTCATTGAAGCTATAATTCTTCTTGAGATCTGTTTATCGTTTATATAAACCGTTCTAATTTGCATTTCATTACTACTATGACTGCTAACATTTTAATTTGTGGATCAACGAATTAATTGCCCATTCGTTGACCCTAGCCGACCTCATCTTGGTTTGATGAAGCAAATACCGCAAGCAATAAACACTGCTGGCAGGATCGATCTGTCTGTCTAAAACACGGCCCTAATGGGAATCGAAATGCCTTAATGGAGCAAAGGGCAGCAATACTGAACTTTTAAATGAAAATAAAGGAGATAAAAGGTGATTGTAATAGCAGATATAGTATTGTGATATATTAAATGTTGATACTATTCTGAAGTAGCATTAATATAATATACTGGCCGACAGAAATGCAAGAACAAGTTGGCCATCGAATATAAACGAACAAATATACTTTGTATTGTTTATGTATTCGTGGGTGTGTATGAACGATATATACACACATACGCACACAAACATATACATACATACACACCAATATTATGCATATAGATAGATAGATAGATAGATAGATAGATAGATAGATAGATAGATAGATAGATAGATACAGATTAATAGATAGAGATTATAGATATGGACGTATGTACATATAGGTGTGCGAATATGTGCGTATATATATATATGATTCTTATATACACACGCATGCACGCAAACATATATTTACGAATGTGTGCATCTCTCTGTCTCTGTATCTTTCTGTCTCTTTTCCTCTCTCTCCCTCACTGACTCTCTCTCTCCCACACACATATACACATATATACACATATATATACATATATATACACACACACACACAATTATTTACTAGTATATGTGTGTGTGTATCATTCAAGTATATTTATATGTTTCATTATACGTATTTGTTAATATATACGTACGTATGTAAGTACGTTCACATGTGTGTCAATATGTATGTATGGATGTATGTATGTATGTATGTATGTATGTATGCATGCATGTATGTATGTATGTATGTATGTATGTATGTATCTATGTATGAATGTATGTATGTAGCTATATATGAGTGTGATTATGTGTCAGATGAACGATGGCTTTTCAATGACTGTGAAACATCATTAATCAGGGTGACCAGAAAGTGTGATAGAATCAGTAAATTATTGAAAGGTGATAAATGGGAGGGAAGTATATTCAGTTATATATACTTCTATATGTTGATGATCATCATATTGTATTGGGTTCTACTACCGTTGATTAATATGCCATGATCCAATGACGCTGAATAGCCAATTAAACCAGTAAATAATTATATTTTCACAGAAATCGCATCTGAAGTAATTTTTGCAATCTGCTATTCTGTCACTTTGTCCTGTTTGTCGGTATGTCGGTTGGTCGATCAATCTATCTTTATTTTTACTCACCGTTATATTGTCCGATATTGCCATTCTCTATGGAGATGTTGGAAATATTAGACGTGTATATGTTGGTGAAATGGACGGCAGTTTGCTGGGAAGGATGTATGTGTGGGATATGCCATAAATAGATAAAGCATATGCAACTAACTACACGTATAGAAAGGTCCATGTTTTCTGAGTGCCCAAGTATGTATATATATAAATATATATCTTTGTGTGTGTGTTTGAATGCGCGCACGCATGGGTGTATATGTTAGACTGTGTGTATGTCTAAATGTTTATGAGAATGTCTCTATGAGCACGTAAAATAAATTTGGAGATACCATAAATCATTTCTAAATGGTGTTATACAGAGAAAATCCCGTTAATGGCGCAAATCATTCTATACATATGGACAGTCGTCCACACATGTATGTATGTGTGTATGTATGCATGTATGTATGTGTGCGTGTGTATGTATGCATGTATATGTGTATAAATATATAGCTAGATACATACATACATACAGACAGACAGACATACGAGGGGGTATCCAGAAATAACCGGATACCTTCTCTGTGGGACAAGCCCGTTGTAGTTCAGGCTTCCGTCGCCAGAAGCCATTTGCTGCAAACAATGAAGGAGCCTTGGATCTAGGCTAGAAACCGGCTCTTTCTCTATTGGCAAGAAATCTTGAAATAAAATTGAATAATTGCATATATACATACATACATACTTACATACAAAAATCTATACATGTCTTTCAAAATCTAATGCTATATGTATCCAGATGTTTGATATGATAGTGTGATGCGTTTGAAGTTATTTTATTTCACAAAAGCGACATTTGTCGCTGGTTCTCCTATTTATGGAAATTCTGCTTTCCCTTGTTTTAAGCGTTTTGATGTCAGAAGATGAATCTGCTTAACAAGATGTAGGCTAATGAGAATTTCTATGAATATAATTAATCCAGTGAAAAAGTTTTAAAAGTTATGGGAAGATGTATAAAAACATTCCTTTCCAGTGTTTTAAAACGGGCAATTTTATGCAAACGAAAACGTCTGATTTTGTTCAATTTATTTCGTTTAGAAAAGCATAGAATATTTCTGAATGCAGAGAGTTACTCGGCCTTTATTACTAATTAACGGGTGATATGTTATTTAGAAAGAGAAGAAGCATATTCGATTCAGATTTCATGTTTTTGCTGCTGTAATGCAGTAATGGTTTTCATGTAGTTATGTACGGCTATTATTTTTGTAATCACAATAGTATCCAGTGGGAAGCTGATTTCTGCAAAGAACATATTTCTTTGTAGTCTCAAAAAACGATATTTAGCCGGTTGTGTTATAACTTGGTAGTTGTTTTAATTTTAAGGTTCCACTTATATCATTTTGGCCCATCGGTTTCAATATGGTAAAGTTTGTCCGTAGGTAATTTCATGTATGTATGTATGTCATTGTTCAGTTTTATTTCAAGATTTCTTACCAATAAAGAAAGAGCCGGTTTCTAACCTAGATTCAATGTTCCATCATTGGAATTTCAACAGCATCAACAGCTTACTTGTGCATGTATGTCTATATGTACAGCATTTTGAGTCAGTGCATGTGCTTTATGTATGTTTGTTCTATTTCATAATTATTCTAAATTTTCTACTGATGAGGTAGCCAGTTTCCAACAAAGATACACAGACAGATTCACTTTTCGAACCTGAGAAAAGTCTTGCACATTTTTATTGTTCCCCTCACAGATTGCACTTGTAATGTACGAATCAGCCGGTCAGTTTCTCTTTCTGAAAATCCCAGTTTATCCAGATTCTCCTTTAAGCATTCACTAATAAAACCTAGTGTTTCCATTATATTTGGTATGAATATGAATTCATAGTCTGGATATAGAAGCTAGAGGTTTCGAAGCTATTGTCCATAGATATTCTCTTTTTTCTTTTCAAAGAGATATTTATATCTGCAGGGCAGCTAACCCTTATGTTGTTAGATACATTGGCCCCTCTGTCCCAAACAACAATAACCGGCCTGTTATGCTTATATTTGACAGCCGTTTTGATAGGAATGTTCCAACAGTATTCCTTGAGTTGGTGTTTATGAATGCATTCCATAACAGAGCGATTTTATAAGTTTATTTAAGGACAGTCATTCACCAAGTACTTTGCGGTAATTTTATATTGTTTTTGACTTAGATGTATTCCGCAGTCTTCGCTATTGAGTCAGCTAAATTTGGAGACACACTCGAATTAAGCGGTGGCGGGAGCTAAAGTATTTAGTACATGTACTAATGAAGTGAAATTTATAAGTCTGTCATGTATCCGAATCTGAGCTTTTTCTATCAAGAACTGAAACGATAAACTTGTGACAACGCGGAAACAGAACATCATGTACCATTAAAAGAAAATATATGTGTATGCGTTTGGAGCGATTGTGTGTGTGTATGTGTGTGTTTGTGTTTATATATATATATATATGTATGTATGTATGTATGTATGTATATATATACATATTATAACGATATATGCGAGAACTGATCTAGGAAATCAAGCGGATACCCTGTCCCACGAGACCCTTACCTCCTTCTTGCACTTTTGGTATGACCGTGTTAGCGATGGTTAAGTTTCATCGAAATTATTTTAATTCTCATTGGATATATGGCTTGAGTAATGTCGTTACCTTATACTGATAAAAAAAAAACTTTTAATTCTCCAAATTTATCAAGAGATGTTGACAAGGGTCTTTCTGGTGCGCTGACCGATATGTCTTCCGAGTCCTTCCGGTATACTTCTAAGTTTCTTTTTGTTGGCCTAGTTTAGTGCTTGTAAACAACTTACATAATTTACATTTAAAAAGCAAACCGTTAATATGGATTTGCTAGTTACATACACATCTATCCATCCATCCATTCATCCATCCATCTATCCATCTATCCATACATACATACATACTTACATACAAATATTTGTACCTGTGTATATGTGTGTATGTGTATGTGTTTGTGTTTGTGTTTGTGTTTGTGTTTGTGTTTGTGTTTGTGTGTGATCCATGAGCTTTTCAGTGTCTGAAGCCCCTTATCCATGAAACACAATGAAGAATTAACCCATTGCATGTCTTGTATATCACATACGATACACTGGGCATATCTCCCTGATATCCATGCATGGTGTATGTTACACATTCCTGGGGGTTTTTTCCGTTTCTTTTAAGCATCTGACTAATTTGGGACTTATGACAGGAACGCTTTTTATTACTCAGAATATATGAAACGAATACTAACTAGACGTCTGAAAGCAAACATTGTCCTTTAGATGAAACTTGTACAAATTATATACCAAGGCAAATAAATAAATATTTTGTTGAGCCTAGGCACTGATGCACGTTGTTGAACTGCGCAATCACTTCATTATGCTTTGTCCTGTCAAAATGTTCAGGTCGATAACATACGCACCAACAGTGTAATTTTCAAACAGGGAAACAATAATCACTGAGGGCGTGCTAACAAATTTACCGTTGTCAGACAAATATGAGATTTTAATAAATTTATATGCGTTGTAATGAGGACACAACTAATAAATAATTCAATAGCTATTTATATTGATTAGAAAGCATTTTTGCTGTATTAGAGTCAAATTCAGTTTCGTATTCCTTTTGTTTATCCATAGAATGTATTGTCTCCGAATGCAGTCATCCAATAAATGTATGTGCTTCAAATATTATACTCTGTATATATTTATATATATATATATATATTGAAAGTTTGCGCATCTTTCTCCTGCTTTAACACTTTTAACACATGCATATATATATATATATATATATATATATA
>NC_068988.1:22201359-22202572 GCF_001194135.2 Octopus bimaculoides | reverse complement strand
ACACACACACACACACACACACACACACACACACACACATATATATATATATATATATCACGTGATCACATGACCGACCAGACTATCAGATGTTGTTACATATCACTGATGGCAATGCGCTTTGCATTTGAGAGGGAATGAGTGAAGTATGAGAGAATTAGGAGGGGGCTCAGAAGGAGGGAACCTGTGGAAGGTGATAGAGTGTTGCTTTTTACGTGTATGGTTAATGGGCTTTGGTGTTTGAGTTGTGCAGGCCCGCTGAGCCATTAAAATTCTCATAGAAATCGACCCATGATAAACAAGGATGTGGCTATTAAAATTCATAACAGAACATGTGCAAAATGTGGAAAGGTGTGCCTCTCAGTTGGAGGTCTAAAATGACATGGTAAGAGAGTGCATATGGTGGCCCGTGTTTCTCTTGCCTACCAGCACAGTTGTCTTGTATGTAATAAAATGTGTAAAATCTTGGCCAGCCTCAAAAGTCATATAAGGGCATCACATGACAACAATAATGAATCATTTCAGTAAATCTTCTTGGCAACGGGTTTTCTAGTGTGACGAGGATGCAGATGCGAGATGTATGTATGTATGCATGTACATGTATGCTTTAGTATATATATATATATATGTGTGTGTGTGTGTGTGTGTGTGTGTGTGTGTGTGTGTGTGTGTGTGTGTGTGTGTGTGTGTGTGTGTGTGTGTGTGTGTGTGTGTGTGTGTGTGTGTGTGTGTATACATATTTGTATTCTATATTTTCTAGTGGCAGAAAGTTACAAAAAGGACCTCAAGGGATGCGAATTACGTGAATAGCACTTATAAACCTCTCACTCTCATTCTCACTCACTCCTCTCTTCATATACATGTATATATATAGTACGCATTTCCTGTATGCGTGTGTGTGGCTATGTATACATATATATATATATATGTATATATATATATATATATATACACATACATACATACACACACACGTATACATACGCATATATTTTGACCATAAACACACACAAACACAAAATATATATACATACACATCGTAGAATGTGTAGATACATTTGTTTTGCCTTTAACTTCAGTAAATGCTCTCTCGCTCTCCCACCATTATACACTTTCTCTCCTTTACTCAACATCACCATCCACCTTTGCTCTCTGTCTATCTGTCTGTTTGCCTTTTCTCTCTCTCTCTCTCTCTCTCTCTCTCTCTCTCTCT
>NC_068988.1:22200910-22201349 GCF_001194135.2 Octopus bimaculoides | reverse complement strand
CTCTCTCTCTCTCTCTCTCTCTCTCTCTCGTTCTCTCTCTCCCTCTCTCTTTCTCTCGTTCTCTCACTCTCTATCTATCTATCTTTCTGTTTATCTATCTATTTCTATCTCTCTCTCTCTCTCTATCTATCTATCTATCTATCTATCTATCTATCTATCTATCTATCAAACTACATCCACCTCCCCGTCTTTCTCAACCGCTTTAAGGTAAACATGCAATAGAAAGTGATCGGCGTTTAAAATAATATGAACAATGCGTTGGCATAGTTGTGCTTACAAGCTCAGTAATAAGTCAATATCAGGAATAACTAGTCTCTGAAGTCAAGGTAAAACGATATACTGACACACTAACCTACACCTATAGAAACTGGAGCACACGCTTTATTGGTTCTTGCTGTTTTAGTTTCATTCATTTTATTTTATGTATTTATTTAGTTTT
>NC_068988.1:22198420-22200900 GCF_001194135.2 Octopus bimaculoides | reverse complement strand
ACTTTTATCGGGATATTCATTTTTCTACAAGGGGGAGGTTCCTGTGCGTGGATGCGTGTTCTTGTATGTATGTGTGTGTGTATGTGTGTATGTGTGTGTGTGTGTGTGTGTGTGTGTGTGTGCGTGTGTGTGTGTGTGCATGTTCTTGCTTGCGTGTGCATGTTTCGTTTGTTTTTATTATACTGATATGTATACATGTTAATATTATTGATAAATTTACTGTTGTACATAATTCCTCAGGTTAACGCACTGTGTGTGTGTATATATATATATATGTGTGTGTATATGTGTGTGTGTATGTATATTTGTATATGTACGTCTTCACGCATCTTCATACATGTGTTTGTATATATGTATGTATATATATATATATATATATATATATATATAGAGAGAGAGAGAGAGAGAGAGAGAGAGAGAGAGAGAGGTTAATAGATAAATGCATACATGCATACGTACATACATATATACACACGTATATACATGTGTGTGTGTGTGTGTGTGTGTGTGTATTCATCTCTTTATACAGGTGTATATGCTTGCATATGTGTATATGTATATCTGCCTGTAATATGATAAAATAATGCAATAATATATTATCGAACTTCATACCAAACTCAGCAATATGTTCGTTTAATATTCGATTACTGCATTTATCGATTCGCCTTGAGATTACTACATTTTTCGGTAGAAGATTTGAATGAGAAATAGTATACATTCATGCACTTTTTTTATGTCTTCAGAGACACACAACACGAACATCAATGCTTTCGAATCTTCATGCAGGCACATTGTCACTACGCATTTCATTTTCACTACATATTTCTTGTATTGACTATCAGAGAAAATATATCTCTCCGCATGAAATTGTGACCAAGCCTCCCTGATATCTCATACATCCGTATTAAAGTATTTATTCAATTAGAACGTAGTTGTTAGCTGTTCTTGGTAGATGGTGTATTGAGGATCACCATCATGCCATCATGCACATCCCGGCGAGTTCCCTTCCGTTACTTGATGAACATGTCACATTAGATAGTGAATGCATTGAAAGTACACATCAGAGAATACAGTCCAACATAGCCTTCTAATAATATATGGATGGTCATGAAATGAATACTGTTAAACATAGGTTTGCTTGGTCATGAAGGGAATAGAATGGAAGAATAAAAGCATATGAAACACGTAAATAGTTTCCTCTGGAACAGTGAATTGTATCTTTTTTCCAATAGGCTCGCTCAACCTACCTGCCATGTCTCTACTCAATATAGTTCATACATTTCCCGTTTTGAAGCTATCAGCATATCATAAGTTTAAAACCTGTTACAGTTGTTTCAGTAGTGTATATCTTCAAACAATCCTGCACATATATATTTTTTTGTGTGATAAATTACAGTAGGCTTGGATAAAATATATGTTTGAAGTACTGTGAAACACCATGCTCTCCAAACCTGCTGAAACCCTCTTAGCATGCATACACACACACACACACAAATATACACACAAATACACATTCATAAATATATGTATATATATATATATGTACATAGCATAAATACATATATACATTTTCATGAATATAAATATATATATATATATGTACATATTGGTAAGTATTTGTATATATACATATATTTGTAAATTTTATGTGCGTGCATCTCTGTGTGTGCGTGTGTGTGTGTGTGTACCAATAAAAATTCAAATCACAAGACTGTATGGCTGAACCCAAATAATTTTTATATATATGCGTATATGAGTGTGTTTCTATCTTAGATGTTTATATGTACATTAAAACATATACAGGATTAGAAATCGAGAAAGAGAGACTGGATGGACACAAATTCAGAACTGCAAAGTTATTAAGCTTTCTCTTACATATTTGTGAGACGTATTGTCGGTCACCATAATGATGCGATGTAACATTTCAGGAAATTGACCAGATTGGTGATATTTATCATAGAAATGACAGGCTTTGGCAATTATTACACTCAACATGCTAACTAGCAGTAATGACCGGTTCTTGTATAGCAAACCTTGTTGAATCAGTTTCCCTGCCGTGGCTAAATTTAGCATCAACGAAGAATGGGACTTGCTCAAAAGAAGTATCTCTTGAGTAATCATGGATTGGATCGTTAAGTATTTTCTTTGACAAACATGTGGGGGTCTGGCTTAATCATGCTGTGCGACTAGTTGGTCAAGCGTCATTTACCATTCCTTGACTTAAGCAACGACTTGCGTGTTGAATGTGCTGAAAAGAAATTGTGTGGACATGCATATTCTATGTATTTATCTATCTATGTTTATCTAGCTATTGGTACATTATTTATAATCAGTCATTTGCCGAATGACTAGCTACGGAAATGTATACAAACTAATACTGCTTATCAATTGGTGTGATGAGAGGATGAAAATGAATACGAGACACTGATACACAAACATATAATATATGCGTGAATATATAAATATACATTTATATATAT
>NC_068988.1:22196470-22197728 GCF_001194135.2 Octopus bimaculoides | reverse complement strand
TATTTTTGGTAGTTTTTTTTTACTTATTTAGTCCCTCGAAGCGTGTGGCATTAATACACAGTTAATGCCCTTCATATATAATAATATATAATTATATATATATATATATATATATATATATATTATATTATATTATATTATATTATATTATATTATACTATTTTATATAATATAATATAATGGTCCGAACACAGATGTTATAGTGAATGTCCGGTAAAGCGGAAATGGCGCGAGACCGGGGTGTCATTGCAGAGTCTGATATCACGGATGTGCTCTATAAACCAGTCAGCCAAGCGGCATTTAGTTTGACCAATTTACAGGGAAAGACAGAGCGAGCAAGAGATAGAGTAAGTGACATTACTAGAGGTGCAGGTAGAGTCAGTGACGTGATAGAGACGATGATGGGTGCATGTGAGGATGGTGATGCTGGAGTAGTAGGAACAGGTGCGACAGCGTTCAACGACCCAGGCTGAGAGACAGAGTAACAAGCCAGGCTGGGAGGTGGGGGTAGGGAAGAAAATGTGGACCAGGATGTCATGCAGGTTATGGGCTTGTTTTGAAGGAGGGAAGGTGCAGGTTAGGTAAGAGGTGTGAGGTGGAGATTTAAAAAGAACTTTATCTTAATTTGAAAAATAAATGAAATATAAAAAAGACCGCATTATTTATGGAATTACCCAATATATATATATATATATATATATATGTGTGTGTGTGTGTGTGTGTGTGTGTGTGTGTGTGTGTGTGTGTGTGTGTGTGTGTGTGTGTGTGTGTGTGTGTGTGCGTGCGTGTGTGTGTGTGTTTGTGTGTGTGTGTGTGTGTATTCCAAAGGTTAAACAGGAAGAACACAATGAAGAAAAAAACTTACGCGAAAACTGGGCGGAAACATAACGAATGGAAAACATAACGGAGTGAAAAAGGAGACAAAAGCACGATGCAATGAACAGTCGCACCGGATTTTTCTCATCAGTTGGTTTCTAAGATATTTCTGTGCGTTCGCGCCGGCTGAAAAGATGAGAAAGTTCATTTTTCAACCTTCCATGTTTTCTATATGCTACTCTCTCAGCTTTTTCGCATTTCTTCTCTTATTCAATTTCTGTAGTTCATATGATATGTGATTTGTGCCTTTGTGATTGATGAATATGCTTGAGATATTTTTCAACACATGAAGCTATTAGTAGCAATTAAAGACATGTATTGTGTCCTTTAAGTGAATATTATATATATATATATGTATATATATATATATATATATATATAT
>NC_068988.1:22194258-22196419 GCF_001194135.2 Octopus bimaculoides | reverse complement strand
GTGTGTGTGTGTGTTTGTGGTGTGTTATGCATTGAATGTCACAAGGAATTGGCTGCACTACTAGAGCAGAACAAGTATCACGTAGATTAATTGACTACCACTATTTCGCAACATGTTGTGTGGCATAGAAGAAAAAGTAGAAGAAGAAGAAGAAGAAGAAGAAGAAGAAGAAGAAGAAGAAGAAGAAGAAGAAGAAGAAGAAGTAGTAGTAGTAGTAGTAGTAGTAGTAGTAGTAGTAGTAGTAGTAGTAGCAGTAGTAGTAGTAGTAGTTGAAGCTGTAACAGCAGCAGCAGTAAGAAAATTGGATAAGGTAGACATGGATAGAGACGAAGTCAGAAGTGTGATATTGTTGATTGTATCTCTGCTTTTGTAGCGTTAAACACTTTGTTTTCGTCCTTTAATCTTTTATCTAGTTTTTTCTCTCGATTACTCGTCCTGGTCTCTAGAATTATGGAGCAGTGAGGTCAAGTGACTGACAGATTTGCTTAGACAGAATTTTGGAGGAGAGGTGCTATGATTTTAGCAACATGTAAAATCCAAAACTTTGCTTTGAAACACGTTTTCAACGAGAGACTTCAGTTATTATTGCTCAAGGCATTTCCACAAAAAATCTGATATTCAATTCGCCTCAAAATTTCCATGTTGTCTAATTCCCTAATAACGATTATTTAAGGGATTTCTATTGGATGCATATTGTAAAGAATTTGATATGCAATTCGCCTCAAGATTTCCAAGGTGTCTAATTCCCTAATAACGATTATTTAGGGGGTTTCCATATTCGGAAGGGGAGCGGAGATCGATAAGCTTTACGACTCAAAAATCTATACTCTCAATAGCACATGGATGAAAACATCCTGAGGCAGATTGTTGTTTTCTCATTACTTAAATCGTACATCGTTTGAAATTTTTTCAAGCAAAAACATTTGTAGCAACATTAAATAATAATCGATATATGCAAAACAATATTCGTCAATATTAATGATATTGATCTCTACATTCCTGACTATGTGTATTTAGGGGTATTCCAAGAGCCAATTATTCAAACTTCTTCATACGTCTGTTTATATATTTATAGTTATTGTTTAACCGAAATTCAACAAGCGCAAACAAAGGCACACTTCTTTTACACAGCTTCTTGGGTTGCCATTCAAGGAACAACACATGGGGTTTCATTCAGATATTCACAACAGACTTTAGTGTGGTTTAAGCTCCACAGCCCTTTTGTCATGTATACTTCAATTCATAAACTGAAGATTTCCATTACCGATCAACAACCTTTGACTGATATCATGCTACTTCATAGAAGAATTTCGGAGATGTAACTGTCTAACAAGAGATTTGAGCTGATACAGTGTGTTACGAATAAAACAATTACAGCATTTAAGGCACATACAGGCCAATCAACAATAGTTATTTATTTAAATACAGAAGAAAAACTAAAACACTTCCTTTCGCATTTAGAATTTTCTTCGTGAGTTATATTGGTATTGCTATACGTTTTACTACTACTTATGCCAGTGCTGCAACTGCTGCTGCTGCTGCTACTACTATTACTACTACTACAACTACTACTACTACTTAATAATAATAATAATACAACTACTACTACTACTTAATAATAATAATAATACGAATGCTGCTACTATTATTTCTAGTTGTTGATGCGACTATTCTACTCATACGGTTTGTGTTGACCTTTCTCCCTAACGTCTGTTCTGTGGTCTTCGACTGATAGATTCTCTTCTTTGAGGTCAATAATTCTTCACTTGTTTTACTGTACGATGCCAAACCAGCTTTTATTAAGAGAAGAAATAGGAGATGAGTAACTGATTTAGGACTACAATACAAGTTAACTGACCATCAATCGATGACACCCACAACAAGTGAAAAAAGAATTATATCCAAAACCCTGAACCCGATATGCGTGCGTGTGTGTGTGTGTGTGTGTGTGTGCGCGCGCACACACTTTATGTATCTATGCAGCAGACTTAATTCAAACCAGTCGTAGAAGAAACGCATTGGTTAGCCATTCTGTCCCAATACATAGAAGATTGGATCGCGTGACCTGCCGAATCGGAAAGTGCGAAACGAAATTCTGACAATCGTACCTGCATCTGTATGTCTTTGTGTGTGGAGATGTGTGTTTGCGTATTTGCGTATA
>NC_068988.1:22180843-22186019 GCF_001194135.2 Octopus bimaculoides | reverse complement strand
TATATATATATATATATATATATTCTCCATGTTAATGCATTATGTTCTTTCGATAGGACAGCAAGACTTCGTCAGGGTGCCGAAGTTGGTGTCAGACTTTATAAATGAAATAATGCAGACTTCATAATAACAATGGTTTGTTCCCTGAACTCAGATCGAATATGCAAAGTCTGCTCATGTTTGCGATGCATTTCGGATAATTTTATACAAATTTTGTAGTAGCCTCAATCATTATCCTACACATATAGAAAAGATATGTAATTTTCTTGTCACATGATATACAAGTAATGTAAGAACCCTTACGTGTTCATCATCTTACTAGAAATAGTAACCAAATCATTAGTATTAAATTTAGACGGCCTCAGTAGAGAATCTGTTCCGAGAAGATACACAGACTCGGAAAAATATTGACGACGACGAAAATGGCAAGAGGGAAGAGCCTTTTATCATCGAGCAATTGGTTAAGCATTTAGTTTGGGATTAAATTACAATTATAACAATATCAATAACGACGATACGAGCGGTTGTGTTCCAAATAATATAAATTTGCATCTCCTCTTGTGATCTGTAATCTGGAGATGGATAGAAACCGCCAATCTCATAGACTACGTAAAACGTAATGCCTCGTGGTAAAACAAATTATTGTATGCAGATCATCTATTGTGATATTTATATTTTATAACATTATAACAGAATTAGTAAAATAACAACATTGATACAACCTCTCGTCTTTCACTCTCTCTCTTTCTCTCTCTCTCTCTCTCTCTCCCTCTCTCTCTCTCTCTCTCTCTCTCTCTCTGTTTTTTCTTGATTTTTTTTTCAGAATTCTGAAATATTCTCATTATAAATAACTACGAAGAAAGATTTATAAAAACTGTTTTGCACATTGTAAAATTTCTATAACATAATATACCCCTGGGGTTGAATACGTATAATTTAAATAAATTGTACTAAAGTTTCGACTTAAAATACTAATAAACTTTTGTGATCTCACATTCAACGCTAAAAAAAAGTACAGACATTCTAGAAATGTTGTCATAAAATTCACTGTTAATTTGATATGATGTAAATACTTTGCAGGTCACGTTTTATGAACTGCAGTATGTGTTTACTGTCAAAATAATCGTAAGAACTGAAAGAGTTCACAATAATAAGTATGTCATGTAGGACTCAAATGTTTTACCAGACTATACAGATATGAAAACAATAAAACTTTGGGCTGTACATTGCTAGAATCGCTAAAGTACTGAAAACATTTCTTGCCATATTTATTCTCCTTTACGATATAAGTTCAAGTACTACGAATGTAAACGCTACCTCTCATCTTTCCAGATTCGATAATAAAATAACTAATCACTCAAGTTTAGCAGTAGATGTATCTTCATCCCATTAAAGCATTGTATCTCAAGACGGGAAATTATAAGTTTATGTAAAACGAAGAATATATTTCAATTTTGAATACTGTTTACATACTGGTTTCACATTTTGGCACAAGTCCAGTAATCTCGGATGAGGAGGGAAGTCGATTACATCGACACTGATCAGGCAAAGTGGACGTTAACAAAATTTAAACTCATAGGATAAAGCCGGACGAAATACTGCTAAGCATTTCGCCCGGCGTGCTAATGTTTCTTCCAGCTCACAGCCTTGCTCTGGCAGTCTGTAGATATTCTTTTCTTTTCTACTCTAGGCACAAGGCCCGAAATGTTGAGGGAGAAGGCCAGACGATTAAATCCACCCGAGTACGCAACTGGTACTTAATTTATCGACACCGAAAGGATGAAAGGCAAAGTCAGCCTCGTCAGAATTTGAACTCAGAACGTAAAGACAGACGAAATGCTGCGAAGCTTTTCGCCCGGCATGCTAACGTTTCTGCTAAGCTTATTGCTCACCGCACTAATGATACTGTCTGCTCGCTGTCTTAGATACTGTCTACATGTTAATGTATCTTTTACCTTTCATACGTTTCAGCCATTTCACTGGAACCATACTAGGACATGGACCGGAAGGAACTGAGTTGAACAGGTCTAGTGCATATTTCATCGGTCAGTCATTCGTCTTGCTACGCACGCATACATACATACATACATGCATACGATCTCTTTTACCACTTCCTCTCGCTTTCTCTCTCTCTCTCTCTCTCTCTCTCTCTCTCTCTCTCTCTCTCTCTCTCTCTCTCTCTCTCTCTCTCCCTCTCTCTCTCTTTCTCACTCACATACATTATCACTCACTATAAATTTCGAATCTGTAAGCTAGGAACAGTCAGAGAGGCATACCTAAACAAAACAGGTTTAGAGGGGATATGACATTGATGAGATCATGAGTCACAACGAAAGGACTTTGACAAACCTAGCTGAACGATTAATGAAACAATCAATTAGTTCGTTATATGATTAGCTAATTGTCTAATAAAAATAAAGAAGCGAAACAGAACCAGTACATGTGTCTATTATTGGCATAATGACCCAACAAAATCTGTTAGTCATATATACTTAAAGTGCATAGGCTGGCACGACCTCGGGACTAAAAATGGAACATAGAGAAAATACAAACCGAATTTTGAAAATAAGACGGATCAAATAATTAACAATTATTTTCCTCGCTACATCTAAATAAAAAAAAAAATTGTGCAAGCAATTTATTATAATCTGTAGCGCGTTTAGTTTTATGTTACGCCAAGTATTGTTTTAATTAAATACATGTTTACATTTTAAACAAATTTCTTCATTAGAAAGTTATTCGACAATCTATCCTTAGGAAAATATCTACAAAATGGATTTTATCACAAAGTGAGTGAATGAAGCAAAACAGCTGAAATATGTTTTCCTACGTTGTAAGGAGGAAGTTTACACAAAGACAATATCAGGGATATGTTTGTTTTTTGACGGGTAATATCTCTTCTACCATAGGCATGAGGTCTCAAAATTTGGGTTACGGGTTAATAGATTACGTCACATTCGGTGTTCATATGCTACTTATTTTCAACGACTCCGAAAGAATGAAGAGCAAAGCCTACCTTCACGGAATTTGAACTCAGAACTAAAGCTTCAAAGGATTCTTGCCTGGTACGGTAACGATTCTGCCAGCTCACCACATTCTCTAACGCGTAATATTAATAGTTATGTAATAATATTACATTCAGAAAAGACCTCATGACATTTAGTACAATAGGAATATGTATTAGCGTAGATACATACATACATACATATATACATACATACATACATACATGCATGCATACATACATAGATAGATAGATACATACATACATACATACAAACATACATACATACTAATCTTGAGAAATTAGGCTTCTCAAAACCAAACAGAATAAAGGTAATTCGAAGACTACAGATCCAGTCTATCGGTGGAACTGTAAAAATCTGTAAAACTTTCTAGGAGTTTATCATTTAAATATATATACGAGCACGTATAGATATGCAGCAATAGGCATCAGAATACGTACATAAAACAAAACATACAAATCTGCACACATACATACATAAATACATAAATACATACATACATACGAAAATACTCTGATGATGATGTTGAAATATCAATGAAGGAGTCTTGGATCTAGGTTAGAAACCGGTTCTTTCTATATTGGCAAGAAATCTTGAAATAAAACTGAACAATGACACATCCTTTCACTCATCCATCCATCCATCCATACATACATCCATACATACATACATACATACATACATATATACAAACATAAACACACAGTTACATAAATATATACACACTTATTGCTTTCAAATTTTGGTGCAGAGCAGGCAAATTCAGGGAAGCGGGTATGTTGATTACATCCAACCCAAATGCACAGTTCTTAGCTATTTTATTGACACAGAAAGGATGAAAGGTAAAACCGACATCGTCGGAATTTGAACACTGAACGTAAAGACGGGCAAAATACCAAGCATTTATCCCGCCATACAAACAATTCTGGCAACTCGCTCCTTAGTACGGCTTGTATTGTTTCCGTGAGAGATATCAGACCGCCACAGAAAGTTAGGGTTTTTATTGATAACAACGTCATGAGAGAATACCATCTATCGCTAATAGGTCGAGGGGCAAGCGAAAGCCCAGTTCTCAGTTGATTTTAACTGCTATTTTAGTGACTTAGGACACTCCTGCACGATTACACCTTGGAACTTTGCTGACATTGCTCTCCCATACTCTTTCATGCCCTATCTCTCCGAGAAACTGCCTATCTCAAAATAGACAGTATTATTTCTGAATAAGAAGCCCGAACTGGTTTCCAGTTGCTGTCACATAAAAATACTGCAGCTGAATGATCCTGAAAAGTACCTGAAAATTTCGAAGACTAAATTTTCTTTCAAGCAGAGACAATAGTTTTGGATGAATAGCTTTCAGAGCGTCGATTTTAGCTTCTAGCAACCTCGTATGGTCTCTAACACCAGTAGATTGCAGCGAAAATACAAACGGCCAATAACAATCCGCGTTACATATCGCATGCAGAGAAGACTTCATTCCTATTGAAGATTTAATTGATGAGAAAGCGTGTTTCTGTGCCTATGAACTTACTTTCAGCTTCACACTCCCTATGGAGGATAGGTCATCGACGACTCCTCCCTTTACTGTTACGAAATCTGCGCTCTGTCTTTAAGGCCTTTCTTTCCTAGGCCTTATTGGTTTTGTATTATCATACATGATTCTGTAACGTAGCTTTTTCCTTCGTAAGCGTGTTAATCCTAATGAAAACCATTTTTTATTTCTGGGAATACGTGTTCTGTAATAGTCAGTCTATTCTACAATCTGTCCACCTTGGCAAGCCTTGCAAAGTGCATGGGCTCTGCTAACATAGCTTTCAGGGTCATTGAAACTCACAAGCCATTAAACCACAGGACTAGGCATTATGGAGGCGTCCTTATGAAATTAAGTAATAATTGCTTGAGAACACTAGACTTTCTCTGCAATATATTTAGTAGTCTTTGATTTCGTGTGTATGCGCCGCACATATATACACGTGGAGGTATGTGTGTATGGATAGGAATTAGCACAAAGATTGTCGATAGTCTAATATTGAAGAACTAATAAATGCCACGTTGCACAAGCAGTAGTAACAGCAAGAGTGAGAGACGCGGAAGAAGAAGAAGAAGAAGAAGAAGAAGAAGAAGAAGGAGGAGGAGGAGGAGGAGGAGGGGGA
>NC_068988.1:22177388-22180218 GCF_001194135.2 Octopus bimaculoides | reverse complement strand
GTGTGTGTGTGTGTGGCTTTTCTGTAATGTGAACTATTTAACCTACTCTGAATTTGCAGTAACTGAAATTTAATCTCATCTTTTATTATCATAATAAATCTTTTCATGCTCAGAGTTATATAATATCCTTAAGTTAATGAATTTTATTGAAGGAGTAAATAGACAGCATGTCATGAGCTATAAAGAAATTTTGGTTCTTTATTTTTATTTTCAGGAAAAATTCTGTCGAAAAATATCAAGCTTTAAATTTTGCTTATTTATTGGGATACTTCTTTTTATGGTGGATAACAAACCGAGAAATGATATTAATATTAAGTAAGATGTTAAACATGTTAAACATGTAGGAAGTGTGTTATTTTGCATAATTATTCAAACATTACAACTAACTAGTCATAGTGGTTGACTTATAAACTACGCAAGTCGAGTTATAGGATAACAAACGCAGACATTCTTTCCGCACTATCTATACTGCCTTAGGAAAATGCAATTAAGTTTGCTGTAGTTAAATCTATCTTGTCTGAAATTAATTATTTCCGCCTTATCTTGGAGGTAAATTATGACAAACAAATATATATCTTTCAATCTCTTCATCTGTTCAGGAGGCCAACTTGAATAACAAATAGCATTTATGACTACTATGCTGGTAAATAGTATTAATCTATCTGGAATGAACATTATGCTACAGAAGTTTCAAGTTCTCTCCCGGAGGAGCTATATCGGTCTGCAATTAAATACCTTAACAGTTCTCTGGTGGAAGTATTTATTTAGTTATTAGAATAATTAACATGTTAACGATACCAAACGAATAATCTGTTACAATTAATTCATATTGACTGAGCTGAAGTCTAAGATTCACACTAAATTTGAGAATTTTAAAAGTTGCCCAGAAGGAGAACTAAATGACTGCAAGATTTACGGTTGGGAAGAAAATGGTAATGGCTATTTAGAACGAGCATGTTGCTCTGAAATGTACATTGTGGGAGACACAATTTCTACTGCATTTCATAAAGAATATATGTTATTTAATGCTTATAAATACACCGAATAATGGTATAGCGAGTTTCTTTACACGAATAGTGAAACAGCATCAGATCATTCAATTTGTTGTTGGCACTCCGTCGCTTACGACGTCGAGTGTTCCAGTTGATCCGATCAACGGAACAGCCTGCTCGTGAAATTAACGTGCAAGTGGCTGAGCACTCCACAGACATGTGTACCCTTAACGTAGATCTCAGGGATATTCAGCGTGACACAGTGTGACAAGGCTGACCCTTTGAATTACAGGCACAACAGAAACAGGAAGTAAGAGTGAGAGAAAGTGGTGGTGAAAGAGTACAGCAGGGTTCGCCACCATCCCTTGCCGGAGCCTCGTGGAGCTTTTAGGTGTTTTCGCTTAACAAACACTCACAACACCCGGTCTGGGAATCGAAACAGCGATTCTATGACCGCGAGTCCGCTGCCCTAACCACTGGGCCATTGCGCCTCCACAGATCATTCAATATACACAGATTTAATAGTGCAATACATACGTTGAACAGCACAAAGGATTTTTTTGTTAATATTGAAACCAGGGACATAAGAAGCGAACCAACGAAGGGCTAGTCTGTGGTCACAGAACCCGCTAAAACTGGAAACCTTCTCTCTTTGAAAATTCGTGACGCAGTCAGTAAGTAAGGAAATGATTCATTGATAATATATTCTCATATAAACTAGACAGACGTTCACTGTTGAAAACGCTTTGATCATAAGCCATCTACTTCATCAGTGCTGGTGTGAGTGTAAAACAAAAAGCAATTCTCTAACAAGGGGTCAAACCTTTTTTTCAACATATTTCAGTTGAAATACATTGTATTTGTTTTGAAAATGATGAAGATTAGGTGAAATAAATTTGCCATTATAATGTTGGTATTCAGAATATAAATTAACAAGGAATTTCGATGGAAGGTTTCAATTTAGCTATGACTTGCACCTCTTTTCTTAACACGTTCCATGAATATGTTACTTGCCATTGTATTTCGTCAGTCGAGGACAGCTACTCCATTACACATTCGATGCATTAGTACAAGTGAAGCCTGGGTTCAAGGCTCTGGTCACATAGTGTTTAAGTAGAGAAATAGCCAAATCTGAGGCTCATTTCAAATTTTAGGCAGCCGGGTGTTGGACAAAATTGCTGAATTCATAATAATATTAGTTGAGTTGAGGAATGCATGGAACGGGTTCAGTTTATTCAATTGCACAAGCGGCAAAACTCATCCTAAGATCACCACAGATCAACACTTCACCAACAAAGAACCAATAGTAAAATTTCGGTCGGTTATAAGTTACGTCGAGACATTTGTGTACCATGATTGTCTTGTGAAATCATGATTGTTTGCTGGCGAACAAGTTAATGGTGCCGGAAAGGACATCGAATCAAAGTTGTAACGTTGTCAAACTTCATTCGATAAAGAACTTCATATTTCACCATCATCTAGATTCTAGTAGTTCTGGTATGGCAATACTTCAATGAGGAGATCTAATAACGCCGAAATGCTCCTAGGGTTGTCACTGTTGTCGTCTGTGATTAAAATCACTCCTTACTGCATGCTTCCATTTACTATTTGATAATGATAACGTTTCGATTTCGAAATAATCGGCACTCTTAATTTTCTTGTCCAGCTACACGAGGGACTGCTGAAAAGTTCCTGGTTTTAAGGGTATCGCGAAAGGCATGGTTAGGGCCCAACCTTCCGCGTTAGA
This sequence comes from Octopus bimaculoides, assembly GCF_001194135.2. Lineage (NCBI taxonomy): Eukaryota > Metazoa > Mollusca > Cephalopoda > Octopoda > Octopodidae > Octopus > Octopus bimaculoides. The sequence goes on along the minus strand of NC_068988.1, from coordinate 22,177,479 downwards.
AAAACTGAAGAACTACTGAAATAATTTGGTGTATCTGAGAGGGGAATATGTTGAAAAAAATGATTCTGTATTTTCTATTAACCTTAGCCGG
>NC_068988.1:22174899-22176918 GCF_001194135.2 Octopus bimaculoides | reverse complement strand
TATATATATATATATATATATATATATATATGTCTAACATAGGCAGAGCAGAAATCAGTAACAGTAATTATATGATTTACATAAAACAAGTAGAAATACTGTCACTAAGTGAAATTCTCCTTATCGACGAACAGACAAAAATTTGTAGGTATCGTAGATAAAAAAAAGAAAGGAGCATCGTATATCGTAGACATATATTACATAGGATGGCATTGTCACAGCTGGAATAACTTTAATTATATATCTTCCTCATCAAGACTAACATCATCAACAATGCTATATATGGTGGTTCCTCTTGTCATAATCTATTGAGTCAGATAATGAGATATTGCTATCTAATATTTATCAGTGGTATAGAATAATAATTGCTAGAATAAATGTGTGCGTGCGCGAGAGAGAGAGAGAGAGAGAGAACGTGCATCACTGTACATATATGTGTATATATTTATATATATATGTATATATATGTATGTATATATATATATATATGTATATACACACACACTCACGTATATGTATGTATGTATGTATGCATATCCAAGTTCATTATAAGCTCGAATAACTGAGATTGATGCGTGAGCAAGTGAACATTGCAACGACCTGATGCACGGTCGATCTCGTTGCATGGCAACGTGAATAACCGCCTTCTATTGACTGCTCAGAATGATCAGTAATTAATATTTTCTGCTGACATACGGCAGCGAAATGGCAGAATCGTTAACACGCCGGGCAAAATGCATTTTCGTTTTGATATTTCGTCCGTTTTTCTGTTGTCAGTTCATACGCTGTAGGGGTCGACTTTGTCTTTCATTATTCTGGTGGTCGATAAAATAAGTATCAGTTGAACATGGGGTCGATGTAATCGATTTACCCCTCCTTTAATATCGGTGGCCTTGTGTCAAAATTTGTAACCAACATTTCATAGCGAGAGAAAGCGGTGAGTTGGGAGAAACGTTAGCTTGTCGGGCGAAATGCTTAGCGGTCTTTCGTCTGCCGTTATGTTCTGAGTTCAAATTCCGCCGAGGTCGACTTTGCCTTTCATCTTTTCGGGGTCGATAAAATCAAGGACCAGTTACGCATTGAAGTCGATGTAATCGACTTGATCCCTTTGTCTGTCCTTGTTTGTCCTCTCTATGTTTAGCCCCTTGTGAGCAATAAAGAGATACGAAACATTAGCACGCCGTGCAAGATACTTAGCGGCATTTCGTCCGTCTTTACGTTCTGAATTTAATTGCCACCAGTCACGACTTTATGTTTCGTCCTTTCGGTGTCGATAAAATAAGTACCAGTTGACTAAAGGGGTCGATCTAATCAACTTAAACATCACCCGAAATTCCTGGCCTTGCGCCAAGATTTGAAACCAGTATTTTGTGCCGAGAGTTTCTTGCATTGGCACCGAGGAAACTAGATTGTACAGTAATGCCTCGATACACGACCTGATTTGTACCCGAAGACCGCTCGTAAAGCGAAAACCTGCAAAGCAGAGCAATAACTTCCCATAGTAACAATGTTATGAATCGTAATTTGTTGTCAGAAAAATATTTTACCATTAAAATTTATGATATTCATAAATAAAGGGCAATAAAACAACAGTCGACTATAAAGTATACTTTATGTAAAGTAAAAAGGTTATCGAGATCTTTATAATAAAAAATTATTATTATTATTGTTATTATTATTATTATTATTATTATTATTATCGTTTTCTGAATAACTTTTACCCGCACTAGACTCGCGCACACCATTTAGACGCGATCGCCGAGTCAGAAGCACTCGTAGATGGACTTGTAGATTTCTTTTTAAAAAACAAGACGACGATCGTTTGCTTAGAAGCGTTTTTTGTTCGCTCTCAATAAATTTCTCGGTAATACGCAGAAGCATTTGTTATATATATACATATATATACATATATATATATATATATATATATACATATACTTATCTATATGTATATGTATTTATATATATATGTATACATACATATACAAATATATGTATATATGCATATATATATATATA
>NC_068988.1:22160775-22172462 GCF_001194135.2 Octopus bimaculoides | reverse complement strand
AATAGGACATCTACTCGCTAGAAATAGCAGCAAAAGACTATATACCACACAAATTAGGGATAATTTCGAAATTATCCCTAATTTTTGTGGTATATAGTCTTTTGCTGCTATTTCTAGCGAGTAGATGTCCTATTATAGGCATCTCTGCATTTTAAATGAAATATATATATATATATATATCATCAGACAACTTCGCCCTCAAGAGAAGCCTGCGGTAAACATCTAGCTTGTAGTCACATTCGTTTCTCAGACGCTGCTTACATCTTCGCCTCATCCCTAAAGGTTTCCCGCCTCCATTTCCACCCATCTCCACTCTACTACAACCATCCTACTCGTACTCCGTACTACATCCTACCACCTTATGCGTACCACCATTCGCTCTAATCTGTCCAAAATACACACCATCGGCCGTCTTCTCCATCTTGCTTTTTTCCATCTTCTTCAACACTCAGTCACCCTCCCATGCCAACACTACGTTACGTTACATAATTCATTTAAATTATCTCTTTCATCAATTTTATCGCTCACACCAAACAACGTAAACTCCACTCACTCCTCCTTTCCATCACACTCGATGCCACTACCCTAACTCCTCCACTACCCCCTTTCCCTCTCTGATACCCCCCTCACCCAACCCCTGCCCCCCCACACACACATATACCCCATCCTCTCCCTCCAAGCCTTCCATCCTTCCTACCGCCCCTCCTACTTCTATCCTATTTACCCCTCCTTCTTCTATCCCATCCACCCTTTCTCAACTTCAGTCTATTGTTACCATTCCTCCAGATCTGCCCCTCTCCGAGGAGGAGCGCTCCCTCCTCCGTAAGGGTCTGCGCTTCATGCCTCTCACTGTATCAGGTAACGAATTTCGGAATCGTGCCGATATCCACAGCTTTGTGCGCCGTGTTCGATTGTGTGCGCTTTTCCGCGACACTCCACCTGCATCTAATGATGAGGACTGCTTCACCGACCTGGCCACCGACCATCCCTGTGGACGCTAGCTCCTGGCCAGTTCCAAGCAGTCGAGCTTTTTGCGGGCGCCTGTCAGCGCGCTGTGGACCGATTTAACTTTTCCAGCCGTCTCCGTCATCTGAACATCTCCCCAGCCGAACTCTCGGCCCTTCGATGTCTCCGACGCCGCGCTGACATCATCATAAAACCGGCCAACAAGGGTGCAGTCGTAGTGGTGTGGCGCGCGGATCTCTACAAGGCAGAAGCTCTCCGCCAATTTCAAGACACCTCCTTCTACTGCCCTCTGTCCTCGGACCCTACGCCCAGCTACCAACAGACTGTGTCCTCCACTATCAATGACCTCATCTCCTCCTCCGTCCCCACCCACCCCCTCCAAACTCACCTCAGTATATTGAAGCACATAAATGCTACAATAATACAAAAAACCCTTTCATATATAAAACGCTGAAAGCTTTGTATGTATTATGCCTGCATGTATGTATGTATGTATGTATGTATGTATGTGTGTGTGTGTGTATGTATGTATGTATGTATGTATGTGTGTATGTATGGATGGATGGAGATATTGAGGTATGCTTTATGAATGCATGTATGTATTGACTGATTGATGTTTGTATGCTTGTATGTATGCATGAATGTATGTATGCATGCACTTATATATGTATATATGTATGTATGTATGTATGTATGTACGTAGGTAGGTATCTATGTTTGTATACATTATCTGTGTATGTATGTATGTATGTATGTATGTATGTATATATACATGTATTTATGTATGTATGTACGTATGTACCTATGTATGTATGTATGTATGTGGGTATGTATGTATGTATGTATGCATGTATGTATGTATGTATGTATGTATGTATGATTGTATGTATGTACCTATCTATGTATGTATAAGACATCAGTATACGAAAACGGCAATTTACTAATTTATTTCAATACTTATGAACCGGCCAATGTAACATAATAAAAGCTGATGGCATCTTACACGATGTTCTTAGTGTTGCTAAAACACGTTTTAATGTCTGTTTGTTATCGCAGTAAATCTTGGTGATTCCAGCTTAGTAGTATAGCCGCAGAACCAAAAGTACTAATTTAATTTGCAGCAGAAACACAGACTAATGAATTACGTAGGTATCATGGACGCTGCGACAAACATTTAAATAAAATATTTGCTCTGTCTCTCCAATGTAATTAAGACATAATTCTGAATTATTCCTCAATTAACCACAATTCTCACCCAAGATATTGAATTATGTGTCCATTATACAGAGTAGAAGGAAAGGCGTAGAGGGGAACAGGAGAGGGAGAAGAGAAGTAATGGAAAAAGAAAGAGCTGGCTATCAAATGCATGAAACTTGAAAGCTAGAAAGTTATATTATTATTATCTCTACTTTTCAAGTAATAAATGTGGTTTTTGTTATTCCTGTTATCCTATTATAGTTTAAATCTACCTCTCCATTGTCTCAGGCCAATTTGTTAGCAAACGTAGGTCAATAGAGTAATTTCATATACAGCAATATATGTTGATTCATAGGTACTATATACATACTACATACACACTACATACTCACGCTGTTGCGTTCTCCTACATTGAGAGACAAACTTATACTGATATAAGTTTACAAATTGCATCCCACGAACATATCATCCAGATAAATTAATTCGTATTCAAATCTAGATAAAAGCATTGATTAAACTAACGTATTAATATCTAGTTATTTACAAAGTAGTTATCTACGAGATATGAATATGGAAGTTCTGTTCCAAATGAGTTTGCTTTAGAAGAGTACTGTTATATGCCAGTCAGCGACATTTCTTTATTGTTTTCGTTCTCTCATGTATTTGCATATTGATCTAACTGTGAACGGCTCAACAACCATACAAGTGTTTGTTTGTTTTTTCTTTTATTTCTGCGTGTAAATAATGTAAGCTTTTTAACCGGCCCGTTTCTAATTCTGGAGAAGTGGACATTGACTGTGGTTCTGCATCTCACTTCCTACAGTGCAAACAGCTGATTCTGAGAATAGATAGATTTATGGAGACAGAGAGAGAGAGAGAGAGGCAGACAGAGACAGACAAACAGACAGACAGGGAGTTGCGGTGACGTAAACAAACGAACACCGATATCAAGCTTTGGAAGGGAACAAAGTCACAAATACACACATACAAATTTGAGAAAATGAATAGAAATTAATAGAAAATTCAATTCTATTCCTTTTTTCAAGCACACACACATACGCATATATATAAACACACACTCACACACAGCTACACAGACACACACACACACACACACACACACACACACACACACACACACACTCACACACACGCACACTCATATATATCTTTACAACACAATTCTTTCTGTTCCCGTCTATCAGATCCACTCACCAGTCTTTGGTCGACCCGAGGTTATAGCAGAAAACACTTGTCCAAGGTACAACGCAGTGGGACTGAACCCGTAACCATGTAGTTGAGAAGCAAACGTCCAACACAGCTCACATGTTTCTGTTTTAACTCAAAACCTAGCATCCGGGCTGTTTCAAACATTCATCTAAAGCCTCCGGTTTGCGGACACATTTTTTCCTCTCTCCCAACATTCTTGGAGGCTCTGTGAAAGATCGTGAATACCTTTTCCCCCACTCTTGATTAAAAGAAATATAGAAAGCATATTTTTGTTATAGAATTAGTAACAACAACAAAATTAAGTAACTTTGTGAAAAAGTGATGAAAACAATGTTGAGTGAAACGCTTTGAGATGAAGTCACATTTTGTTTCCATTACATTCTGTCGTCGTGTGTGGAGGGCTTAAAGCATTTTTATCTGTATCGGGCAGAGAACGAGAAGTGGGAGAAGAGAGAAAGTGTTGATACAATTGTGAAAATGTGTGTGTGTGTGTATGTGTGTGTGTGTGTGTGTGTGTGTGTGTGTGTGTGTGTGTGTGTGTGTGTGTGTGTGTGTCTGTGCATGTTAACACGTAAGTTAAAAGTATCACATGTTACCAGTGAGACATTATGATTAAAAATGAAGGTCGAAACTTAATATATTTGTCATCCAATATAATAGTTGTATCATGTTAATATAATTTACATGATAAAGCTGCGAGCTGGCAGAAACGTTTGCACGCCGGGCGAAATGCCTAGCAGTATTTCGTCTGTCTTTACGTTCTGAGTTCAAATTCCGCCGAGGTCGACTTTGACTTTTACCCTTTCGGGGTCGATGAATTGAGTACCATTTGCGTACTGGGGTCGATGTAATTGACTGGCCCCCTCTCCCAAAATTCCGGGCCTTGTGCCTAGAGTAGAAAAGAAAGGAAAATAAGTTACATGATAAAGGGGAAATAGGTTTATCTCTTCTGATCACGTGGGAAGTCTGGCTGCATACATGGGTACCGGCTCCCTCCTCAGTGGAAGATTTATAATAATGAAAAAAATAGAAGAGACATGCATACATAAGCACACACATACACCACACACACACACACACACACACACACACACACACACACTCATATATATATAAACAAAGATACGCACATATATATATATATACATATATATATATATATATATATATTTATATATATATATATCGCTATATTGCACTGGCATGAAATTCGACTCGAGGCCAACTCTGAGCTTCAGTTTCCATATAAACTGCACACACACACACACTCACACACACACACACACATACCGTTGCTAACTTCGTGTTTTCACAGACATTTATCGTTTTGAATCTTTCCACGCTATATTATCTCTAAACTCCTCCTACTTTTTCACAAAGATACACCGCTGAGCTTGCAATGTCTGTCTTGTAGATTTTAAGTGCCTTACAATTTGGGGTAACGCAAATTATTTTACTGGAAGAGCAAGCCATAGGGCTGGTGGGTGGGTGGTATGTTCTTCTTATGCTGTGCAATGGCGATGCGAATAGCTACACTTAGTGGTAAGCATGTGAAGAAATTACTCAGAGATGTTGTCTGAGTGAAAATCAACAGCCAAATTAGTGTTAAGATATTGCGTATGACTAGCTTGAAAATGAGCTAATTAGAATGTAGTGTTGATAATATTTATAAATTAATATTTATTTCTTTATTACCCACAAGGGGTTAAACATAAGGGGGACAAACGTGGAGAGACAAAAGCATTAAGTCGATTATATCGACCCCAGTGCGTAACTGGTACTTATTTAATCGACCCCAAAAGGATAAAAGGCAAAGTCGACCGCAGCGGAGTTTGAACTCAGAACGTAACAGAGGACGAAATCCAGCTAAGTATTTCCTCAGGCGTGCTAACGTTTCTGCCAGCTCCCAGCCCTACAAACGACTTAATATTGTTAACTACTCTAGCAAGGATGGGAGACAATATCGAAAATGTTCCGTTTTTATTAGGTTTCCTCGGTAAAATATAACATATGTAAGCCTCGGATAGGAACAGCTTTTAAAGCAACATAAACAACACTAAACGTAACGAGGGAAACATAATGTAAATGATATAGCTTATATAAATGAGCTGAGTGTTGAGGCGAGTGTTAATGAACGAGGTCGGTGGTCGACTGTGTATAACTAACATAAGTTGTAGTGTTTGTGTAGATAAATAAAGGTTTTCAAGTGTTACAGCGTGTAAAGAGATTATGATTTGGTCAACTCAAATAAAATATATGTTGCCTTGTATACAGGATAATGTTCAAAAAACGGATATGCTCATTTAGATATTCAGCTAAGGGGGACGGCAGGAACGAGATTATAACATATACAATTCCTTTAGAAGGATGTTGGCGAAGAATAATTCTATATTTGCCAATTACAACGCAAACAAGCTCTCTGCTCTTATTCTTCATTCATTCAAGTTACAACGAGATTTCAGATTTCAGAGGACGGACTTTTTTTTTATTTTGTTTTGTTTTTTGTTTGTTTGTTTGCGTATTTGTTTGTTATTCCTTATTGTCATAACTTTACTGAAGAGATGTTGGCGTGGGTTCCCATCCCGGCATCCGAAACTCGGTGTTTTATCATGGCTACCGAATCAGTGTCACATATTTTTACAGATATATATATATATATATATATATATATATATATATATATATATATATCAATTAATTGAAAGGGGTTCTTGAAAGTCCATTGTGGTGGGACGGAGGATCCTTTTCCGATACTGCTGTTTAAAAAACTTATTCGAAAAAAGGGTCTGCAAACAAATGTGAAATTGGACTGAATTATAGTCATCAAAGAATCATTATCGAATGCTAACCATATATAAAAAGTATGATAAAATATAACTCTACGAGTGTATATCCGGAGGCTGATGGACACGTGCGACAGAGTCCAGTGGACTCCATTTTCATACTCAGTTGCATACTGAACGTCGTCACTTGCATTCAATCTTATTATATTACAGAGTAGATGTATTCAATTTATAAAATCCCTTTCATTTGTTCCACCATATTATACTCACTTCGGATTATAACATCTGAATCCTCTCTCAATTCTCTTCCAGCTATTCCCTTATAACTTCACAGTACAACCTAAATTTCCCTTTTTTTACAATATTTGTCCTATCCTGGTGATGACTGATAAACCTGGGAACGTCAAATTTCTTATTATCTCCCGCAAAGAAACACACCAAAACATGAACAGTAATATTATATCTCACTACATCATCCACGGTCGCCTGTTAAGAAAAGAGTAGTGTGAGATATGAGGAAGATTTGCCGACTATTTCTAGGAGGACAAATGATCCAGTCGCAGCTCTCTCGTTGAATCGTTTGTTGTAGTTATTGGCGATCTTATTTCCCATGTTTAACGTGATAATGACAGAAGTGACGTGATTAATAATACGTATTCCAGTCTTATACATTTTAGTGCCATTTGCTGCTGCACGGTTTTGCTTCACCTCTTCTTTTTGTTCTTTATTTTGTACATATTTTGCTGTTTGTTTTCTCCTTTTGTATATAATCCTCGTGCTAATTTTCTAAGGCGACCGAAAGCGATTTAATAAACGTTGGCTGCTATTTCTAGCGACTGAAAATTCCTCACAAGATCTCAATCGTTGCAATGTTCTTGCCATTGCTGTTATTGATCGTTCTCTCTTAAGTTTCACTGAGCATAGCATTGCTTTTATTGCTATTTCGTTCCTCTTTATCGACTTTACGAACTATGTTGAGTTCCTTTTATCGTTTCTGATGTTATTGTAATTGTTTCAGTTTTTCTTGTTTAATTCTTTATTTTTAGATATTGCAGTTGTTGTTGATGCTGTTGTTACTCTTATAGATACTGCTGCTATTAGATTTATCCATGAAACTAGTTTCCAGTAATGGATTCAATTCATATCCTTTCATCTTAAGATCTTTAAAACAAGATTCTACTTACTAAGGGAAGTAAGTAAAATAGACTCAAGGCATGAATTTTGATGAACACGATAGGTCGCGATGCACTGAATGACATATGCAAAATATTCGTATTAAATTTAAATATGCCTCTTATTCAACTAAAGAAAAGAAAAACGACTACCAAAATTTGTTAGCGACTCTCACAGAAAAGAAGTGATTTTAAGAAAATAATTGTCTTGACATGAAATTATTAATTATCGTCCTTTAAAAAATTTAGTTTTTATTTTCAGATAGCATGTGAACTACAGAGTAGTTTCTAACATCTTAAAGCTCATCAGATCAGCATAGTTATTTAGAGCTAGGAACGATGTTGCTTAATTGTAATTCCTTTATTCTAAAACAAAGAAGATTGCTAATCGTGTTATGTGTATTATTCTAATAGATACCAAAATCATTATGAGTTACTCCACCTGCAATTGTCTTACTACCATATCGAAATTATTAAACTAACATCAACGTCATGGGCTAACTGACGAAAAGACTTCGTAGTCGTTGGATTAACTAATCATAGAGGCTAAACCTCTTTCAAATCTCAAACTACTACCATTTTAATAAAGGCAAGATATATTCGATTATGTAATTCTAGATGCATCGTGTTTTTAAAATCAAACTGAATGGCCAGGCTGTAACGCATTCGAACATAAGTTGCATCGATCAAGGAAGATTACTGTCACCATCATCACTAACATTATCACCCAGAAAAACAATAACAAAAAGAAAACAAACATCAGCAATGCGACGAAATTTTCCAACCAGTAGCTTCAACTTAGCCACCGAAATCATTTCAGGCTGGTAATTCCAGTCAAGCAAGTTTAAACCGATGATTTCTAGTGATTTTATGTTTGCTATGAGTTATGAGTAAAACTGATGCTTAATCGAATATAGCTGTAACAGTCAAGCGAACCACCCACTCCGTATCTGATACACATTATAAAAAATATTTAGGAAAACTATTAACAAAAACTCTAATGGATTACAAAACAAAAAAATATATATATAGTAATTTTTTATATTCACATTTCCATTTACGCAGTTGGTTGAAATATTTGTTCCAAATTTAACTAAAGGGTTAACAAATGATAATAAAATGAATTCCTTTCTCTCTTTCATTTTCTCTCTCTGTCTCTCACTCACTTTCTCTGTCTGTCTGTCTGTCTCTCTCTCTCTCTCTCTTTCTTTCTCTCTCTCTCTCTCTCTCTCTCTCTCTCTCTCTCTCTCTCTCTATATATATATATATATATATATATATATATATATGCGTGTACTTTGGACTATTAATTACTATACCCACCAATAGCTGACAGAAATTTTATTATGTTGTTATGTCGCTAAGTTAGGAGGAATGGAGTTTGTATTCCATTTCGTTTTTCATTTGACTGATATCATTTTTCGCATAACCTGTAGCTCACCCAGCATGTGACATGTTGAATAGAGCTAAGCCACGCACTTAATATCCATATAAATTGACAACAGAAATGCAAACTTCGAAAAGGAGGCAACGGTTTAGAAAGAAAAACGAAACAAAAATACTTTTTGTTTAATAATCACTGGCTTCCAAGGTTGAATGAATTCAGAGATTCAAGAGAAGACTGAAACAATCATTCATGATAGAAAATCATATTCAAACAAATGATCTTCAGATAAGTTGGATGGATAGTAATGATAATGTTGATATTTTCCACCAAGAATAGTTCTGAACGTATAAACATATTGCACTAGGAAAATCCACCTGTAACCATTGCGTTTTTGGTTTCCTGTAGCGAACAACTTTATACAAGTGTCGTTCGACACTAGAGTGCTAAATTCAGAAAATTTGGCTTATATTTTTCGCTCTACTTCCACCATTATCTTCTGCTAGAGGAAACGTGTATTGTTTTTTTCGCGGCAAGTGTCTAATCATGTGATGTTGAAGATTGTCGTGCAAATGTTTTTAATTGTTGCGTTTTTTATCTTTAATAATCTTTTTCTTGTTTCGGTCATTGGACTGCGATCATACTGGAGCACAACCTTGAAAGGTTTAGTCGAACAAATTGACATCGGTACATTGTTTTGTTTTAAAGTCTGATATGTATTACATCATTCTCATTTTCCGAGATGCTAATTCTCGAGGACGTAAACAAACTAACAACAGATGTGGCACAAACACAGCATAAAGACAAAGATACACACATACCTTCTCATATATATACAACGGCCTTCCGTTCAGTTTCCGTCGAGAAGATTCAGAAAACAATGGCCACTCCGGAGCTATAGTCGAAAATGCTTCCCCCAAAGTGCCGCACAACAGGATTGAACCCAAAATTATGTGGTTTCAAAACGAGTTTGAAACCACATTGCAGTACCTTTGCGACAACAGTTCATCGGTATTTTACAACTTGCTCGTTTTCCCTTCGATGAAATGAATATAAATTATATATAATTTATACATTACTCATTTGCTATAAATAAAAATAAACACAACATTTGGCAACCGTTATCAATCAAATGGAAAGTCTTTCAATAATTTCGTATCGCTGCTTGTTAATTGGCATTGGTATATATTCCAGCCGATCATGGGTATCCTTAAAACGAAACCATTAAAGTATTCTAAGCTAAACTTGAGAGCAATACCACTGGAACACATATATTACTAAATTCCTTGGTGGATCTCTCAAGATGTATATTCAATGTGATGATACAGGAAATCATCAGTATAATAATTATAGTTTCTATCTTGAGACATAAATTGATCTTCACAGTGAATTAAGCTGTAATCATGTAAAGTGCTAAAATAACTATAGCTCCCTGCGTCTTTCTAGCATACGTGTCTGATGTATATGAAATATATATGTATATATGTATTATATGTGTATATATATATATATATATATACTTACAAACGTACATACACGCATGAATATATAGATACAAGCATGCATGCATAAATACGTACAGACATACATAAATACATGCAGTACATGCATGTATCCGGTGATGGTCTAATTAATACGAGTTTGTTCTATTATATGTCAATTTTTTAATCATCTATTCTTTACTTTCTGTAGAAGATCGTAGGCTCGAATGTAAAAGACATTTCGCTCTCCATTCCCTGAGCACAAACCCAAAACAATCGGTTTGTTGTTCTTTGTATCTTGTCTTCGAGTTCGTGTTTTAAAATTTTTTTTTAATACACCATGTGAGTACAGAGCGGTATATTATCCGGTCGGAAACCTTGGTAGTTCTCAGCTGTGTTTCAGGTTACAGTTAACCGCATCTATTAGTATTTAACGTCTATGACTACTAGGAGTTGTCACTCGCGGTAAATTCCTCCGATAGGCAATTCTGTGTTCGCTTCAGTGGATAGTAATATTATTTGTAGTGTATATTAGCAGTAATTATAACGATAGAGAATATGGAAATTGGTAAAACCTCAACATTTATTTTCTTTTATTTACAATGTCATACAGCATATTTTCATGGTTAAGGCAACCTACTCGTGTTTCCTCTGCTCTGAGTATGGGCAGTTGCACATGCAACCAGGCATAATTTTCTGTGCAGCTTCGAGTTCGCTTTAAGTCAAGCTAGTCGAAAGACCTTGAAAGAAGCTGCACAGAAAATTATTCCCGGTTGCATATGCGACTGCCCATACTCATAGCAGCGGAAACACGTGTAGGTCGTCGCAACCATAAAAGTATGCTTATTTTTTTTCAGAATCCTTAAAGCATATATGAACTGAGTATGTACACCAGTTTTCTATTAATTGAATCAGACTTTTAGAGAAGCGAACAAGGAAACATGTATGGTGCCCATTGACCTGCAAAAGGGTAGCCAAAACTTGCTACACGAAATAAATAAATCAATATATCAAGTAATTAATTAATTAATTAATTAATTAATTAATACTACAGTCTTAAAGCAAATACATATTGAGTAAGCACTACCAGTCTCGTTTAATGGCTGAAACATTTACACAAGCTAGCAAACGAGTCAGTATAGAGACCAGTGACCTGCTAAAACGAGCAGCCAAAACTTACTAAAGATAAATTAGTTCATTCATTCATTAATAACTAAATAAGTTCTTTTACTTGTTTCAGTCATTTATGACTGTGGCCATGCTGGAGTACTACCTTTTTTAGTCGAAGAAATCCACTCTAGACTTATTCTTTGTAAGCTTGGTACTTATTCTATCGGTCTCTTTTGCCGAACCGCTATGCTACGGGGACCTAAACACACCAACATCGGTTGTCAAGCGATGGTGAGGTACAAACACAGACATGTATATATATATATGTATATATCTATGTGTATACACACACACACACACACAC
>NC_068988.1:22160064-22160552 GCF_001194135.2 Octopus bimaculoides | reverse complement strand
ATGGAATGACGATGACGGTGCTAATGATGACGGTAATGATGACGGTAATGAGAACGTTGACGAAGGATGGTGTCTACGACGATGACGATCGTAATGACGATGATTACGAGGATGGACGACAATGATGATGATGATCATGATGACGATGACGATGATGATGAAGATGATGATGATGAAGATGATGATGATGATGATGATGATGATGAAGTTGATGATGATGATGATGATGATGATGATGAACGATAATGATGATGATGAAGATGATGATGATGATGATGATGATGATGATGATGATGAAGATGATGATGATGATGATGATGGTGATGGTGAATATGCTGATGATAATGATGATGATGATGATGATGATGATGATGATGAACGATAATGATGATGATGAAGATGATAATGATGATGATGATGATGATGAAGATGATGATGATGATGATGATGGTGATGGTGATGATGATGATGATAATGATGATGATGAT
>NC_068988.1:22156744-22160054 GCF_001194135.2 Octopus bimaculoides | reverse complement strand
GATGATGATGATAATGATGATGATGATAATGATGATGATGATGATGATAATGATGATGATGATAATGATGATGATGATGATGATATTGATGATGATGATGATGATGATGATGATGATGATGATGATGATGATGATGATGCCGATCATGACGACGACGATGTTAGTGGCAATGATGATAGCGGTGATGATGATAGTGAGGATGATGATGACGATGATGATGATGATGATGATGATGATGAGGACGATGATGATGATGATGATGATGAGGAGGAGGAGGAGGACGATGATGGTGATGATGACTGGAGTATCATTGTTCACTGGGCAGCCGAGGTCAGGCCCGGGCATGAGACGAAACAACAGCAAGAATAACTACAACAACGTCTGCGACAACAGCAAACAAAAAGACAAACAAAAAACTACTACAAAGATAATTTGTATTTTTTTAATATTTTTTTTTAACTATATATTTCGTGGGGACAGTCCACTTATGACAGAGACAGCCTATTTATTTTATTTCATTTTATTTTCAAATACTAAATTTCTCATAGACATATGATTCTTTTGAGACTTTCCGTTCCTGGTTCCTGACAAACAAACTAGTCTTTGGAGATAACTTTATTTCCAATAGATACATTTTGTCAGTCTTTGAATGAGACAGACAAGCTAGTCAAATTAAATGGCGAACTGTTAATTTTTGCGCATGCGCGCGTGTGCGTTTTACCAATTTTATTTGTTTCTTTATTTATTTAGTTTTTTTGGCCTTTTTGTCTTCCTTTTTCAAAGAGAACATTAAATGGTTGAAAAATAATTAATTTGACAATTTAAATGTTTCTCTTAGTTTTGTGATGAGAGTGAAATAGGAAGAGAAAAGGAAGTGAAAAGTAAATAGATAGATAGATAGATAGATAGATAGATAGATAGATAGATAGATAGATAGATAGATAGATAGATTCATTGATAGATACGTTCATACATAAATACATGTAATGGTACATACAGATATACACTCATACAACCATACATACATGCATACATACATACTGATATGCACACATACAACCATACATACAAACATATATACATGCAGGCATACATACATAGGGAAAATATACAGATACGCGCATAGGAAAAAGATAGATAGATAGATAGATAGATAGATAGATAGATAGATAGATAGATAGGACGTAGAAAAGTCGGCTTTATATATTTTCTTACCTTTATTATGTTTATGAGCGTAGAATATCGATACAAACTAATTGATTTTTAGATATTTCAAAGGCCACATTTTTTTTTAATTTTCTATTTACATTTGGTTGATGATAATGATAATAAAAAAAGTATTTTTTAAATGAAAAAATAATTACTGTAAGTTGTTGGAAATTGTGGTGATTGAGATGTTTGAGAACGATATGTAATTTTGTTGTTTAGTCCCTACAACTGTGAATGACATTCCATTCATGACCATCGCGATTTTTCTTATATCTGATACCGTGTATTTAGTACTACCATTTTTGTCTTTTACATGGTAATGTGTGATATGAAGGAAATGTGACTTACGTCTATTAGGTCTTACGACTAGATAGAGATAGAGGCTCCCTGTTCTCGTGAAATACGAGCAGTGGATAGACTGTTTGGTTCACGTGATGTTATTTTGTTATGCGTATAGAGATTAGTGTCGATATTGTTGTCGGTGGGGATTGCACTAACACGTGGCCGAGTGGTCAAGAAATTCGCTTCGCAGTCATGAAAACACGGGTTCGATCCCAACACATAGTATCTTGGTTAAGTGTATGTTGTCATTGCCTCAGATCAAGCTAAGTCTTGTGTATGTGACAGAGTACACGAAAATGGTACAGAACTTCATCGGAGTACAGGTCGTCGTTGACTTACGACTTATCCGACTTACGACCGATCGACTTTACGACGATTGGCACGCCACCTCACGGCAGTAATAATAAATCGTCCAGATGAAATCTAACGGGTTTAATTTCATAGAAATTAACCCGTCTGCGGATGACGTCAGCTAACAAACGATATCGAAGTTCCACAGCCAAGCATCAGTCTGTAATTCTTATATTTGCATTCTTTGATACTATTTATGAACAAATAATATTGTTGTACTATAATACAGAATGTTGTGTGTGACATATATACATATATACGACGGGCTTCTTTCAGTTTCTGTCTACCAAATCCACTCACAAGGCTTTGGTCAACCCGAGGCTATAGTGGAAAACACTTTCCCAAGGTGCACGCAGTGGGAATGAACCCAGAACCATGTGGTTGGTAAGCAAGCTACTTACCACACAGCCACTCCTGCGTCTATATTGATTTTACTATTTTTGTTATTGCAATTGTTGTTGCATCTATATGTGTTGTTGTCAATGTTGTCGTTCTTGTTGATGTTGTCAACGTTATCGTCGTTATTGTTACCATATTTATCGCCATTTCTCTCTCTTAACCTAATGAGTAAAAGCAGGTAAAATATTAGGTTAGCTGAGTTAGAGGTAAAAATAAACAACTAAGGGATAGAAATATCCATTACACTACCGGTATATCACCTATGTTTAACCGTGGGCATATATATGCAAGCATAGATTATAAGTAAAGACAAGGATAAACAAGAGTTTATCAAGAATCAAAATATATATGTGTGTGTGTGAGTGTGTGTGTGCCTGTTTCTGTGCGTGTCCGTGTGTGTGTATGTGTGTGTGAGTGTATGCGTATGTACGTATAGCATATATAAGATGTTTTTATTGCAAAATATACTTGATACTGTAATTAGATATAAAGAAACATCTTTTTAAAATTTAATAAATTGGTTTTAAGAATCTTAGAAAAGCAGGATTACACGAACATAGTATGATGTATATTTCGAATTGTGTGTAAGCGCTTTCTTTGTTCAATACTTTAAACACATGTTATGGAGT
This sequence comes from Octopus bimaculoides, assembly GCF_001194135.2. Classification (NCBI taxonomy): domain Eukaryota; kingdom Metazoa; phylum Mollusca; class Cephalopoda; order Octopoda; family Octopodidae; genus Octopus; species Octopus bimaculoides. Next base: position 22,157,124 of record NC_068988.1, on the reverse strand, counting down.
CATCTATCGGTTTACTCTCCGCGTGTTTAAAAAAAAAGATGGATACCAAAGGCTTGCACACAATGCGACAAAAGAATTGCGTCATTCCGTTTCTCTAAAATTCTTTTAAAAAGTTTTTGTATTTCTTCAGAGAGATGTGTGTATGTGTACGTGTGTGTGCCTATGCGTGTCTGTGTGTGCGTGTGTTTGTGTGCGTGTGTGTGTTTGTGTGTGTCTGCGTGTGTGAGTATAAACACGTGCCCAAGATGTGAGAGGGAAATATATGTCTATTTTCGATTATATTACATTTATTTATTGTTTACAGTCTGAAACAATAGCCTACAGTCACATTAGGTACCGCCTTGTATATTTTATTAACAATTGGATAGCACCATCAACGT
>NC_068988.1:22155240-22156181 GCF_001194135.2 Octopus bimaculoides | reverse complement strand
ATATATGGAGAGAGAGATAGATAGATAGATAGATAGATAGATAGATAGATAGATAGATAGATAGATAGATAGATAGATAAGATAGTCCACACGAAAGTGACAAAGGCACCTATCAGCACCAGTGGTGCTAGAAATAATAGTCAAAAACAACTCAATATCTACGGAAAGTACTATCTCAACATCAACAGACATAGCCAGATGATCGATGATTTCGCATTTAAATGCTTCCACATTTTGATGCTCATCAGTGGCTTTCACAGTGCCTACGGGTAAACTCAGCTCGCCTTGTCGGTTTATAAGATTTTCATTGAAATCTCAAGCTAATTTCATAAACGTTAAAAGTGAAACATAAATGATAAAATTTATTTCTAGGATTACTGACTAGATGTCTTTGTCACTTTAGTGATGTTTACGTGCGTGTATATATGTATGTATTGCATGCATGTATGTATGTATGTATGCATGCATGCATGCATATATATATGATTGTATGTATGCATGTATGTATGTATATGTACGTGCATGTATGTATGTATGTATGTATGCATGTAATGATCTTATTTCTTTATTGCCCACAAGGGGATAAACATAGAGGGGAACAAACAAGGACAGGCAAAGGGATTAAGTCGATTACATCGACCCCAGTGTGCAACTGGTACTTAATTTATCGACCCCGAAAGGATAAAAGGCAAAGTCGACCTCGGCGGAATTTGAACTCAGAACATAAAGACAGGCGAAATACGGCTAAGCATTTCCCCCGGTGTGCTAACGTTTCTGCCAGCACGCCGCCTTTATTATAATGCATGTATGTATGTATGCATGCATTCATGCATGAATATATGCATATATGTATATGTGTGTGTGTGTATGTATGTATGAATTGCTACTAACTTATCTTTTCATCTATCACACTACCACACTCTACATTATCGTATCGTCCC
>NC_068988.1:22153796-22154023 GCF_001194135.2 Octopus bimaculoides | reverse complement strand
ATATATATATATATATATATATATATATATACTCACAGAGAGGTGAATAGACACTTATATAGGTATATACATATATCGATATACACATATATACACATGCGCACACAAATGCTAGTAGTGTGTATACAATCACAATATATATTCATATAGATGTTATGTGTTTGTACAAGTGTAAGAATATGTTTGAGTCTGAGTGTATATGTGTGTGTGTGACTGTATGTATGTAT
>NC_068988.1:22153646-22153786 GCF_001194135.2 Octopus bimaculoides | reverse complement strand
ATTTCGTCTGCCGCTACATTCTGAGTTCAAATTCCGCCGAGGTCGACTTATTGTTTGTTATAAATTGTATATGAACACACACACACACACACACACACACACACACACACATATATATATATCTATATATATATATATAT
>NC_068988.1:22144671-22153586 GCF_001194135.2 Octopus bimaculoides | reverse complement strand
ATACACATGCGCACACAAATGCTAGTAGTGTGTATACAATCACAATATATATTCATATAGATGTTATGTGTTTGTACAAGTGTAAGAATATGTTTGAGTCTGAGTGTATATGTGTGTGTGTGACTGTATGTATGTATATTTATACGCTTGTATCATGGACTATTGAATTGATGCTTGTGATCGAATCTATATACATAAGTGAGCATACGTGAGTGTATGTGCATCTATAAATGTATGTCTGTGTTGCGTGTTCGCAAAAGATGACGTTTACACAACGACTTTTAATACTAATAAAAGCGAATAATATTGAAAATAACTTCTAAACTTTCACGAATATTTACAGTCGTGTAAATTTGATGCCGATCACTACCGCCATAAAAATGGTGGTATTCGACATGAAAAAACTAGTGTCTTTGATCTCAATTATTGATACGTTGTCTTCTAACGAATCATTAATTATTTTTAAATGTTTGCCAGTTTTGTTTTGTTTGTTAGTCGTTGTTGTAATTGTTGCTTTTCTTGATTTTGTGGTGTCTTTTTTTATTTTTGTTTATGTATCGTTGCTTTGACTTTTATCTTTTACAAATCCTTAATTCTAAAAATCCAACAAAAACATCATAGAGAGAAACAAAAAAATCGAAATTGCGTGGCTCTCTTTTCCCTCATAAGTTTTACATATTTCCTTATTATACCCATTATTTTCTTGTTGTTTTGCTTCTTTTTCGATATCTATCTATCTATCATTTTTTGCATCTATCTACCTGTCTATATATTTATGTATTTATATATTCATTCATTTACTTATTCAAAGGTAACTCTGATAAGTGTGTTAGATAGAACGGAAAGCTGAAACAAAAAAGTGTATTCGTCCAGTTTTATGACCACATTTTCAGTTGCCTAACACAGAGATAGTATTTTATTTTGCTATAAACATATTAATCTCATATTTACTACTAACATTTATTTTGTTATTCGATTGCTTTTTTTTTTTTGCCAAATGTCTAATCTATTTTTCTTTCTAAATTTTTACAACTGCTTTACGGCGCTCCTTCCTTCCCAAAATGATTTCAGTCTATGTTGCATTCATTGCAAAGCCAATGATATCCTATTAACGAGATGTAAAACTAGATTACAGGATTGTTTTGTTTTGCCTACCACAAAACTTCAACCAAAAATTAATGCAAAAACACTTACAAGACACCGAATTAGTGAAATAGAGTCTCATAAAGTTCTTGTATTCGAAAGTGTCCATATATCAGTGTTATTACTCACAACCAGAACAATTTAGGTCGTCTATATTTATTCCTTAAGCCGTTCGCTCCCAGTGAAACTTAGGTCAACTTTTCTTGAATTTGGGTTGTAACTCTGTAACTCTGATTCTTGTTTTTCATAAATCCTTTACAAATACTTGCAAATATTCACATGCGAGAAGACTTCCTTGTTGATTTCGAATTCTCATCAATGTTTCTATACCTTTTCTTTCCCTTAAGTATTGGTGATGAGCCTACACAAACCTATTTTTACCTCTGCCAAGAGATGGTCCGTATTAGCCTGGTCTCTATCCTTTAACCTATGCAGCATGAGAAGCCCTATCAGGAGCTTTCACTCTGTTGGCAGAGCTCTGAGGGTCATCAAAGCGCAGAAACTACTACGACGCACCAAGAACTGAATATTGTGGTGGGTCTATGCATATAATATGCTAAACATATTGCGAAATATGCGAGATAAGATGGCACTTTATCCATTTTGTTTAAATGGCACTCTGAAATCTAAGTTCAAATGCCGTCGATTTTACCTTTCAACTATTCACGACGAATTCACGACTAGTTTTATGAAATACAAATCAACAGCAAAATGGTTAAGGCGAAAGTAGAAAATCAGTTATGTCAAAAACTTGCTGCAGATTAATCTAACATACTAAATTGTGCATATTTTTATTCTTTAAAATTTCATGTTTCAAATATTGCTTACTAAATATTTTTCTAAATCTTCACACGACTATCTGACTGTATACCTATGTTGTAGAAATTTATTTTAATGTTGTATGCGTAAATTTCCCCTTAAAACATATGATCAACAACTATTATAAGAGTTATCTCTCTTGATTGCTCTTAAACGTTACGCAGCTTCTAGAGTAAATTTTGTGTGGCAATTGTTTAGATAATCGAAAGAAGTTCTCCAATTGACATACACGAAACCCCACTGTATCCATAGAATGTTATAATATAGTACATATTATACATGCACTATTGTAACATCAGGAATAACATTGTAGTAAATTTTAATAACATACTAAGACTTTAAAGTATATTATAATGCCCTCGTCGATCATTTATTTCATTACAATTGTGATGTTGTTACAACAGTGGTATTTGGTTAAAGTGATCGAATTATCGACAACGAGTTTCAAAGATTCCACTAACTGATTTACCATCAAAATTAACGAGTGAATGACTAAGTACTTCACAGATATAAATACCGTTTGCATAATGATCAGAGAGTGTCAAAGTGTCAGGGCGTGAGTCAAGAGTAGACCTCGAAATTGCAGATATAATCTAACACGAGGCTGATGTGAAACTCACCTGCCCAAAATGTCTCAGGGACAGACAGAACTCGCAAACTCGCGATTACGAAGCTTATTTGAGAAAACAATACTGCCATACTGCGTCTGTATATTATAATAGCGTAGAATATTATAGTATTGAGTGTCACTGTAAATTATATTTGCAATTTCCGGTGTTCAATATTAAACATGCATTGCCATGAACTGTTCTGATCAAGACTTTTTGAGAAACACTATTAGTTGCCCATAAATGCAAGCCTACCATCCCTACAACAACTGTGTTTTCCTATGCAGAGTTCGCCGATGTGGACCGATACAGCTTGACGCTAGTGTTGTCATAAGTTTTGCTTTACAATGGAGAGTAACGAAAGAGATGTTCTAAGATATCCCACCCGACTCTTTGACATTTCAGCCAATCCACTGCTTGGAATTATTTGACTTCTTATCGGCCCGAAAGTATGAAAATAACAGCTGATTTAGACGGAATATGAAGTCAGAGCACAGAGAATCGGAACAGTCTACCCAACCCTCTCAAGACTGCTCATGCGCCGAATAAGTAATTAACAGCATTGAAGATTGAATATTATGAATATATGTTTCCTCGAGCCTCAAGGCAACGGGCCACTATGCTCTTCCATATTTCTCTGTCTTTAGCAATAGTTAAAGCATGAAACCGATTTTTGCCAAAACTATGCAGGTTGTCTTCAAGTTTACTTTGGCCTATCTTTTGGTTTTTTATCATTAACTGATAACCTTGCCATTACCGTTCATGCTTGGATGTTGTCTTCTGTGTTTACACATCCGCAACCAGACTCAGTCCTCTGCCCTTGATGACAAATCTCAGGCGTGTAGCGCTGGCTCTTCGGAGCACCTCCTTGTTTGTGATCTTACCGTTTAGTGCCTGACATTTTGGAGAGCATTCATTGAGGTATTTGGGTTGGAAAGTACGAATTGTTCTTTCATATCTCTGCTGCATAGATTGCTGTTGAGATAACAATCGACCAGAATGATCCTAATCTGGTTTGTGATGTGAGTCACTTTAATTGCAATATTGATTGAAGTGTGTTGAATAGTCCAGCACTTTTCACAATGCTTTATCCTACGTCCGTTTCACCATTGCCATTTGCTGTACGAACGCTACCAAGATATGTAAAGCGTTCAACCTCTTCTCCTAGTTTCCCCATTGATTGAGATTTCATGTGCTTCACTGAAGGCAACTTTCTGTGTTCTTGTTTTTAGATATATTTACTCTCGTACTGTGGAGGCGCAATGGCCCAGTGGCTAGGGCAGCGGACTTGCGGTCATAGGATCGCGGTTTCGATTCCCAGACCGGGCGTTGTGAGTGTTTATTGAGCGAAAACACCTAAAGCTCCACGAGGCTCCGGCAAGGGATGGTGGTGAACCCTGCTGTACTCTTCCACCCCAACTTTCTCTCACTCTTACTTCCTGTTTCTGTTGTGCCCCTTGTAATTCAAAGGACCAGCCTTGTCACACTGTGTCATGCTGAATATCCCCGGGAACTACGTTAAGGGTACACGTGTCTGTGGAGTGCTCAGTCACTTGCACGTTAATTTCACGAGCAGGCTGTTCTGTAACCCTCGACGTCGTAAGCCACGGAGTGCCAACAACAACAAACAACAACAACAACAACTCTCGTACTCCATGACTATAGTTTTATATATTATGATATTAGCACTATATTATAATATATCATAATAATAATAGTACTATATTTCTATATTATTACATGCTCTATTGTAATAGTTTATTATATTATATCGTAACGCAGTTTATAATTGCATTTTTTTTTTTACCTTTCTGCGAAATCACGTTTTGCTTTTTTTTCTTTTCTGTTTATTTTTTTTTCTTTTTACGTTTTGCTTTAATTCTAAATATGATTATAAAAGGCAAAGGTTCACTTTAACGCATCACAAACGTCTTCAGGAAAATTACTTTATTCTAACTTTGTTGATTTCTTTAGAAACAAACGATATCTGATCAACGACAGAAGAAATCGGATTATAAAATATTACAGTCGTTAATTTTTTTGTCTGTTTCTGATTTTCCTCTTACGTAAGGAATGGTAAAAGACAATCTGGAGACATATTGTTTTCAATAACCAATTCACTATACAGCTGTGATTACACAGAACTACGGCGATCGACAAATGGATTGTGTCTTATGGAATGCGTTGTTAATATCGTGAAGATACCGAAATCAGATTTGTATTCCGTTAAAACATTAAGATAATACTTTTCATATAAGCAACTGTATTTACCATAGGAAATTAACATAATTTATTGCTATTAAGCAGGAGTTTATAACACTTCCACTACCACAACTAGCATCAGCTCTTTCACCACCACCATTACTACTAAAAGTAAAAACAAAAATAATAACAATAATCTTATAATAAATAATTCTGCTAGTCATTGCGTTACTTCGGTCGTCAGGAACGCTTTCACGTGAAAAAGAGGGAGAGAGAAGCGCCCATGACATGAGGTAGAGGGAATGTAATTGTAACCCGACCCATCTTTCGATGTGCCTCCAGACCCCGTGCAGTTATACAGCACACTCTCAAAGTGGACCTGTAGGGAGAAAAACAAGACAAGAAGGAAGGGTAAGTGAAAGGGGTTACCTACATTCGCTTTCCTTGGAACTCTATAGTTCGTTTTGGAAGTTCTTTAGGATTCTAGATGGTCCTTGCATTGAGGTTTTTCACAACATTAGGGAAATATTTCCTCACTATTTTGTATGTCTCCAAGTTTAACCTTATTTCCAGGTTTAATGACACTAAAAGTGCTGGATCTGAAGACCTCGTTCTGTTTCAATGTTTCTCTTTGTGCAATAAAAAAACATTCGTTTTACAACCGTGCTTCTCATTAGTACAACTTTTAGGAGTGGGTGTGATTTCATGGTGTGTTTGCGCATCTGTCTGTTTGTGCGACTCCTGCGTTTGTTTTCTGTTTTGTTGAAGGGGGTTATGATAATGGTGGTTGTGAGTTTGTCGCCGTAGATTTGTCTGTGTTTGATGTTGGAGAGGCTTCTCTGATGTCATCGTGTTTATGTGGTTTGTTTAGAGCGGTAGCAGCTATTTCGAAAAAAAATTATTTCAAAGTCGGAAAAATGAGATGCCAATGGCGGGGATGTGGGGAAATATAGTTTTGTGTGTGTTTATGTGTGTTTGTATTTGGACGAAGAGGAGAGAGAGAGAGAGAGAGAGAGAGAGAGAGAGAGAGAGAGAGAGAGAGAGCGTGTGTGTGTGTGTTTTAAGTACTATATATAAAACTTATGCGATGTATTGTTTTCCATATTATGTAATATAATTAATTATACAGTAATATCTACGTAATAATTCTTTCGGTAAAGTGTCGAAGGCACAACTGCAGTCTTATGCAATACAACGTGCTGCTCGGCATAATACTAATCACTGCATAATACTAATTTTTTTTAGCAAAGACTACTTTGTAAATTATAGGGTGCCCTTAATGGATATAAAATCCGTTTTACTCTACCACGTCCACATTTTGATCTACACAATATCGCACATATACTTTACTTATAGAAAAGTGTCTAATCTTGTGAAAATTATGTGTAATTTAGTAATGTGCTTATTAATGTTCAATTAATCATTGTTAAAATAACAATATGCATCCAGAAACTTTACACAAAAAAGTCACAGCATTGATGTTACTGTCACGTTCAGTAGCATCGAATTCAAGAATAGCGAAGCCTTCGAAAGTCTACCATCACACGAATATCAGCTCGCCCATTACATCATATACTCGTCGTTCAACTTCATTGAATGAATTTCTGAACATGTGTCTTCATCAGTTTTCGACTGTATGATCCATTGAGCACGCCATCTTTAATCTTTGCTTTGCTTAATCAAAGAAAAATACTTTTCTACAAGTTGACTGGTTACCTCTTAAGGTCCATTGACTCCCACAAAAATTTTGAAGATTCCATGTTTAATATGTAGTGATGGTAATACAGTTAAGTCAAGTGAAACTAGTGGCACGTAGTGGAAGCTTTTATTCCCTGCTCTCTATTCATAACAGTCAACCAATCCTGTCGACTTGCAGTGCTCATTTTAATCCCGGTTGTCTCACAGGCACGACAAGCAGCAAAAATCAGATCTTACGACAAGGAGTAAAACTCAGATTTTACGACAAGGAGTAAAACTCAGATCTTACGAGAAGGAGTAAAACTCAGAGTAGTAAAACTATGAAAGTTACCTCCAGCTTTCTACTTGAACTCATCATGCCTCATCAACGAAATTTAGATCTTGGTAGAGTCGTATGACTCTTATGGCAAAGTGGCTGAGTTAAAATTGGTTTCAGATTTTGGCACAAGGCCAGCAAGTTTGGGGATGAAAATAAGTCAGTTACATCGACCCCAGTGCTCACTGGTTCTTATTTTATCGAACCTGAAAGGATAAAACGCATAGTTAATCCGGCGGAATTTGAACTCAGAACGTAAAGACGGATAAAATGTAGTCAAGCATTCCAACCAGCGTGCTAACCATTCTGCCACTTCACTGTCCTGCTGCGAGCTAATATTGAGACAACCACAAGAAACTAAATTTGTGTGTTAGCGCGCGTGCGCACTCACGTGCCTGGAAGTGTGTAACTTAAAACGATATTGACAACAGAGATTTCTAGCAGCAGTAGTGTCCATATACCCTCTCTGCATTTCCAACAACAAATAATAATAATAATGATAATCTACAATGACAGAAAGTGTGTGTTTATTGCATTCGCTAAATGAATGTCAAAAGGATGAGAGAGTAATTTGTTCTCCACACCGATGAACAAAATATCTGAGATCTAACAGAATGATTCATTTTAGTTATCCATCTCAACTCACAACGCTGCGTGGCAGATGGATTGTAAGCTAAAACGTATCAAACGTTGGCCAGAGAACCGCATCCAGTAGATTGAAGAACAAATCTATATTCGTATTAATATCCATATGAGAGCAAAGAAATTTCTATAATTAATTGAAAAAGCGATTAGTGAAATGAGTTATTGACAATGATGTTGATATAAAGCATATGTGATAAATCAGTATATGAGCTTGATTGATAAACTGTGAAAAAATACATCTGACTGCACATGAACTGATATTTACTTAATAGCTGAGAACTTTTTATGATATTCGTACAGCGACAGACGAGCTCAAGAATCATTGACTGAATACACATACTGAATACTGTCAAGAGATTTTATATATGTATATATATATATATGTATATATATATATATATACATGCATACACATACATACGTATATATATATACATTACATGCATACATGCGTGATAAAATACATGTGAAGTCATACATATCGCAAACGTTCATGTGTCTTTATATTTGACATAGATATAACAGCGTACGTACAGTATAGCATATAACTACATATTACTTATATATGTGAGCGCATGATTTTTAGGATATACACACGCATTATCATCTACAGTTCATATAAAACTAGCTATAATATAAACTTAATTCTCTCTCTTTCTCTCTTTTTCTCTCTCCATTTCTCTCACGCATGTCAGAATATTGCAGCAAACACATACACACCGGTGCACACAGATGCACACAGGCACACGTAATATATATATATATATATATATATATATATATATATATATATATATATATATATATATATATATATATATATATATATATATATATATATGTATGTATGTCTGTGTGTGTGTTTGTGTGTGTATGTATGTATATGTATATACACATATATGTATATACATTTATGTACATACATTCATATACATATATATATGTGTATATATATATATATATATACATTTATATATACATATTTATGTGAGTGTATATGTAAAGGTATATGCATACACATATACATATACGAATGCAGATATGCAGACATGCATACACAATCACACATTTATATATATTTATATATATATGATCGATGCCTCATGTCAGCTGGAAGAATATTATTTACTCGATCGCGAAGCGACTACTTATTCAACCAATCATGAAACAGTTTCTTGCTAACCAATCTACTACGTGTTTCGCTTCCCTATTTGTTAGCAGCAGCATCAGGATCCAGCTGAATATGTACCACTATGTCGATTAGTGTTTACTGAGGAAAGCGATAATGCAAAAGTATATGCTACGTATGAGAGTCTCTGTTTGTAGATGTTTACCTATCTATGAATGATTCTCGATACATATATATTTACACCTACCTACCTACCAACCTAGGTACGTAGGCATATATATATATATGTATATATAGATAAATAGATGTATGTATGTGTATATATATATATATATATATATATATATATATATAT
>NC_068988.1:22138578-22140276 GCF_001194135.2 Octopus bimaculoides | reverse complement strand
ACAGTAACTGCACGATAAAGTGTAGTATATTGCCACTTAAGTGTGGCTGACCCCTAGGGGTGGATGTTACTGTTGCTTTTAGCCCCAGGAGGACATCTCCTCCAGCTGGCTTATCGACACACGACTGTGTCCTGTTTGCCAAGGGAGTTATCCCTCTCACCACGACCAGCAGCACGAACGTATCCGGATTTCAGGGTTATTTCCCTTCTTCGGCGTTCGACAGCTGATGACCTTGGTGAGAGAGAAAAACCTGGCAAAATCTTATATCTTCTTTTCCCGTGACATACACATATATATATATACACTCTGAACAAGTTAATACATATATTAGATTTTCCAAACCACATGTGAAGTTGTTTTTCCCTGCAAAACGTTGACCTTGTTTCAAGGAGAACTCCGATCCCTCAGTTAGGTTGACACATATACCACAGTTAGGTCTTACGCAATTTTTATTGGTGGTTTCAATGTTGTTGCCAAGTGTACTTGGGTTCGTGTTAGGAGACTTTTCATTGACTTGGGTGGATATGTCGTTTGTTGAAGATGCGTTCAAAAGGGGTCTGTATTTTAAAATAAAGTGAGTCTCTTTACTAATTCGTTGGCTACAGGTTGTATCGTCCCTGAATTGGTAGATGCGAAAAATACCGAAGCTTGGATTTCTGTTATTAGCGAAAATGTCGACGTGTTGGCTGAAAGCTATTTTTCTGTTTTGGGAAATTTTGATATGGGATCTGTGCAGAGCCATACTTTAACGCAGACTCTGGGACTATGCTTTTCAGACGGATCGTGTAATCGAACACCGTCGGTCGGATATTGTCATATTGAATAAGAGAGACAAATACTGTCAGATCATTGATGTAGTCATAACAAATAACATGAATGTTGGACGTAAAGAGGTTGAGAAAATTACCAAGTACTCCGAATTGAAAGTGGAAATGGCAAGACTATACGGAATGATAGAGGGTAATATAAAAATTATACCAGTGGTGATCGGAGCGTTGAACTCAATCCAATTGAAACTTCAAAACTCTTAAGGCAACTGGAAATCTCATGCAAGATTGATGTCTTGCAAAAAAGCGGCCTTATTGAGCATAGCGCACATCTTCAGGAAAATATTATCTGTGTGAGATCCTTGTTGTGACGTGAAACATGACTAAAGGCTCCGGTGCATTTATACCTACACTGCTTTTACTAAGGAATAATAATGATTGTAATAATTATACTAATAATGGCAATAATAATAATAATAATAATAATAATAATAATAATAATAATAATAATAGAGTCAATGAACTAGAGAGGATACAAAATACACAAATGAAAGAAAGAATAAAGAAAGAGTACTATAGACGAGTTAGATCAACATTAAAAACAGAGCTCAATGCTAAAAACAAGATAATGGGTATCAACACTTTAGCTGTCCCAGTTATAAGCTACAGCTACAACATCCTTAACTGGGCACTAAACGAACTATGTAAAATAGACAGGAAAACAAGAAAAATAATGACAGGATATAGGATGCACCACCCAAAATCTGACATAGAAAGGCTATACATACAACGCACAGAAGGTGGCAGGGGTCTTATACAGCTAGAAAACTATTATAAAATAACCACCATAGGACTGCAAAAATACCTACTCCAGAAGCAAGGGAAACTAATACAAATAGCCACAAAACACAAGCAAAACAAAAAACTGTTT
>NC_068988.1:22136467-22137679 GCF_001194135.2 Octopus bimaculoides | reverse complement strand
ATCAATACCAGCAGATGACAACGTTTCTCTAAAAGAAATGGAAAAACTTTAAAAATACAAAGACCTGGAAATAGAGATAACTCGAATGTGGAATCTAAAAACAGAAACAATTCCTATCATAGTAGGTGCCTTAGGTATAATAAAAAAATATTCAGACAAATACATAACAAAAACACCAGGACTTACAAATATATATAACATACAGAAAATTGCACTACTGGGTACTGCACACATTCTACGCAAAACACTTTCAATACAATAAACATAAGAGCACCACAGCAAAACACAGCACATACCCAAGGCGCACAGAGCTGCGCTCGGTAGTGAAGTGAAAGCACGTTATAAAAATAAAACTACTGAACAATAATAATAATAAATAGCGTAATTATTTTTGGTACATAACCCATTATGCTATGAATTTGAAGACAAGATTAATTAGACAAATATATAAATTAACTGATAAGCATTTCAACATGAATAATAAATATAGGCAAATAATTAATACTAATAATATCAGGATTGGTCATTGCATAACGAAAAATTTCTTTCGAATAATAATTATTAATTTTTAATGCATTCTGCAATTGTATTGGTAGATGTCAATTTAAAAATCTGTGTAATGAAGGTAATATTGTATATAAATGTGAGACTGATCTACTTAATATTAAGAATACGTACATTGGCTCGACATATAATAAATTTAAAACTAGCTATTTTAACCACTTAAACAGCTTTAAGGATAAGAAAAAAGATTAACTCAACTGGTCTGGATAAATTCATATGGGACGTGGCTTAAAGATAAGAAAATAGATTTAAATTGAACTGGAATATTATTAGCCATGCGAAATCTTATAATATCGCAGACAAATTATATGAGTTATATCCTGAATAATTGTGTGAAATATTTATTTCCCGTAAATTACTTTTGAACATACATTCTGAAAAAAATTTAGCCTCTACCCATGCAAGTAAATTTCTTTTTGCTAAATATAAGTAGATTCCTATCATTTCATTGTTATTGATAAATAATAAATCTGACTGATTTTGTAATTTTTTTATATTACTTTGTATTTATATATCATTAATATATCTTTAGAACTACTATTTATACCGATGATATAATTCAGGTGAGGATAGTCATTATATAAATAAATTATTTTAAATCATTTAATTAATGACATTATTGGCTATAAATATGTAATATAATTTATT
>NC_068988.1:22128876-22129543 GCF_001194135.2 Octopus bimaculoides | reverse complement strand
TTAAAACGGGGGTAGCTGATGAAGGAGAATGTTCTCTATGTGGCTTGTGTGTGTTCTCGTCTACGTTTTGTTTGCAATGTCCTGTACCCAGATATGCACCTATACATACAGGTGGATGTCGGTATGCACATACCTGTACGTATATATGCATATACTCATTTACTATTTGTTTTTACATGACCGAACGCAGCGTCACCAATCTGTAAGTAGTTTTCGCAACTTTATATTTTCCGACGCTACTCTTTCTCTTTCTCTTCCTCTTCAATTTTTCCCCCTCTCGTTCTTCCTCTGTTTATTACTACGTATCTCTCTTTACCCCTCGTTCTTCCTCTGTTACTACTACGTATCTCCTGTTCCCCCTTCGTACTTCCTCTCTTCCTCTTTCCTCTCGTTGCTCACCTATTCTTCTACTTCCTCTCTTTGTTTCTCCCTCTACCACTCTCTCTCTCTCTTCCCCTTACACCGGCATGGTCACATGCTTCCGGTCAATAATCCTTTTCTTCCTTCGCTATCGCCGAGCAAACACGCGAACTTACTTCGCCCCACCTTCAAGTTCGTGCCTCACAGCGTTCATACACACATAATTTTTCCCGTCTGGCCGTATAGCCTTTTCCGTTTGTTTTCCTGTTTTGTTTTTTGTCCGCCACTACGTTCCTCCATGGCAAGG
>NC_068988.1:22127130-22128268 GCF_001194135.2 Octopus bimaculoides | reverse complement strand
TATATATATATATATCGTGGCACTCCGTCGATTACGATGTGAAAGGTTGCAGTTGAACCGACCAACGGAACAGCCTGCTTGTAAAAGTAACGTGTAAGTGGCTGAACACTTCACAGACACGTGAACGTTTAACGTAGTTCTCAGCGAGATACAGCGTGATACAGAGTGTGACAATGCTGGCCCCCTTTGAAATACAGATACAAAAGAAACAGGAAGAGAGAGAGAAACTTATGGTGAAAGAGTACAGCAGAGTTCGTCACCACCCACTGCCGGAGTCCCGTGGAGATTTTGGTGTTTTCGCTCAATAAACACTCACGGCACCCTGTCTGTGAATCGAAACCGCGATCCCACGACCGGGAGTCCGCTGCTCTAAACACTGGGTCATTGCGCCTCACATACACACACACACACACACAAACATACCTTTCAATAATATGCATTTTGTTCGCGTGTTCCAGCATGTGCATGCGATTATTTACGGGATTTCATAGATTTTTGACATCCAGATTGGTCCATGGAGTTGTAAGTTCATAAATTTATCTATATATACGTATTTCCTATGAATCACGGGGTGTCGAGAATAAGTGCAGTGCATATAAACTCATGAGAGTTATATATCGTTAATGTATGACATGGATGTAAAGCACAGTGTGCAAGTAAGTGGGAATGGTTTCCTCTCTAATATTTAAAAGGCTCGTTGTTGATGTTTATATTTCATTTTTCTTTTCTCGAACGCACAGGTGGTTGCATTTGTTGACTTTAGCTATGAGACTCCAGTCATTATGTGGGGCATTTAAGTTTCCATTGTATATCTTAGATAGATAGATAGATAGATAGATAGATAGAAAGATAGATAGATAGATGCATACATACATACATACATACATACATACATACATACATACATACATGCATGCATGCATGCATGCGTACATACATACATACATACATACATACATACATACATAGATACATACGTACATACATACATACGGTGAGCTGGCAGAAACGTTAGCGCACCGGGCGAAATGCTTAGCGGTATTTCGTCTGCCGTTACGTTCTGAGTTCAAATTCCTCGGAGGTCGACTTTGCCTTTCATCTTTTCGGGGGTCGATAAATTAAGTACCAGTTACGCACT
>NC_068988.1:22121875-22125370 GCF_001194135.2 Octopus bimaculoides | reverse complement strand
GGTGATGATGGGGATATTCATTATAATCATTAATCTCCACAGAATTCTCATCATCATCATCATCATCATCATCATTATTATTAGTGGCTGTGGTAAGTAGCTTGCTTACCAACCACATGGTTCTGGGTTCAGTCCCACTGCGTGGCACCTTCGGCAAGTGTCTTCTACTATAGCCTCGGGCCGACCAAAGCCTTGTGAGTGGATTTGGTAGACAGAAACTGAATGAAGCCCGTCGTATATATGTATATGTATGTATATGCATGTGCGTGTGTGTGTGTGTGTTTGTGTGTCTGTGTTTGTCTCCCCAACATCGCTTGACAACCGATGCTGGTGTATTTACGTCCCCGTAACTTAGCGGTTCGGCAAAACAGATCGATAGAATAAGTACTAGGCTTCCAAAGAATAAGTCCTGGGGTCGATTTGCTCGACTAAAGGCCGTGCTCCAGCATGGCCGCAGTCAAATAACTGAAACAAGTAAATGAGTAAAAGAGTATCAACAAGACCACCAAGGCCGTTGAGGCCATCGTCAACTTCATAATCGTCATCACATCCATATTCATCATTATCTTTATAATTACCATTGAAAGTGTCATTGCTTCGGCTGCTTCGACGTCAACAGAGATGTTGACGACGACGACGACGATGACGACGACGACGACGACGAGCATGACAGAGACATCACTGACGACGAAGTGGTTGTCAACGTTTATGACGATGATGATGATGATGATGATGATGATGATGATGATGATGATGATGATGACAACGACAATGATGATGTCCATGAAAATGATAATGATGACGATGATGACGATGAGGATGATGATGATAATGACGTTGATGACGATAATGATGATAATGACGATGATAATGATGAAGACGATAATGATGATGCTGATGACGACGAGGACGACGTTGATGATGATGATGATGATGATGATGATGATGATGATGATGATGATGATGATGACGATGGTGATGATAATGATGAAGATGAAGATGATGATGGTGGTGGTGATGATGATGGGGATGACGATAATGATGATGATGATGATGATGATGATGATGATGATGATGATGATGATAATGACGTTGATGACGATAAGGGTGATAATGTTGATGATGATGATAATGATAGTGATGATGACGATACGGATGATGATGATGGTGCTGGTGGTGGTGGTGATGATGATGATGAAATATGATGATTTGCAATATGGAGATATATGCAATTCTTAATATTCATTCTCATTATAATCCTGATCGTCGTCAGCACCGCATATCCTATCATCGTCATAGCAGCTAGGTTGATGTAGCGGCAGATAACAATGTTGAAAACGTCAATGTCCTTTTCGGTTCCGGATTTACTTATCTAAAATCTAAGTTCTTTGAATACACTGGGAACATCCAATAACATGACACGCACGTATTCATTTATATGTGCACCCACAATTATATATTGCCTATACTTCTCCATCGTATCTTTTGATGGCCACCATCTTCATCGCTGATTTCTTTGTCGATTGTGTATACGAATACTTGATGCATACAAATAATTGATGCACACAAATAGTTGGTGCACAGCTGGTGGGACATAGAAATGTTTGGTTGGAAGGGTTAGACTGGATGCCACTTTTCCCACTTCCCATGATGTTTAGAGGTACCTCTCCATTGGATTTTCTAGTCCTACACTACAATGAAGTCACCAAAGCAAACGGCATGTAACGATGTTTGCCACATTTGAACGATTGTGGTTCCTCGTCCACAATTCGATATAAAAACTATAACTCCGAGACATTACTGTCTCCGAGAGATTACTGTCCAGTGTAGATTCGATCCTGCAGGTTCTTGTTCGTCGGAATGTTTCTCTGTATCTTATCTCCCCGAAGAACTGAAATGATCTTCTGGAGACATATTGAATGCTAGATGTCTCCAGTTTCACACTGTGTCAGTTGTGTGTGGTTCGTTGCACTTATAAGGGAAAATTGAAGCACTGAGCATTAGTCTCGGACCTGGATATGGCGGCATCATCAGAAAAACTCTCTGAACCTTCTAAATAATACAGATGTATGTCTAAGGTCGTAAAAGTTCCTTCTGACGGAGCTTGGTTATTTCTTACTGCTTCGTTGGGAAAGGAGGAGAATGTGAGAGTTTCATGTAATGTATCATGTTCAAGTGATCTCAGGTTGAATATTAACGTTCGGCCCTTAATTTAATAAGCTGACTTCTGGAATGTGTACTACTAGAACACAGCTATCAGCATACTGTAATGTAGTTCAATTAGCTTTTCATTGTGAGATTTCTAAGAAATCATTCCTGTCTATCATTCGATTCGTTCTTCTATGCAAGAGCTTGCTCACACAGATGAAGATTAAAGAATCAAATTGACATTTATAGCCAAAAGAATATGTAATGGCGTCAATCCAACTAAAGTGAGTTGCTGAGAAATAGCACCACGTTTACACTAGAGAAACAGATATTGTACCAGAGTTAAGTGATTTGATAATAAAGAAGAACAAAAAAACATTGTAATCGGTAAAAATATATAGGAAATAATTTTATTATTCTTTTACTTGTTTCAGTCATTTGACTGTGGCCATACTGGGACACTACCTTGAAGGGTCTTAGCCGAACTAATCAAACCCAGTGCTTATTCTTGTAAAACCTGGTACTTATTCTATCGATATTTTTTGCTGACCTGCTAGTTTACAGAAACGTAAACACACCAACACTCGTTGACGAGCAGTAGTGCGAAACAAACACAAAGACACACATACATACACACATACACACGACAGGCTTCTTTTAGTTTACGTCAAGCAAATCTGCTCACAAAGTTTTGATCGGCCCGAGATTATAGTAGAAAGCAATTGCACAAGATGTCACGAAGTCGGACTGAGCCCAGAAACATGTGGTTGGATAGCAAGCTTCTTACGACACAGCCATACAGAAACGACAGACTCGGATTATCCAATAATATGAACCGGAGCGACACAAGAAAATATGAAAACACTAATTAGAGTTTTAAAAAATAAGATTTTAAAATTATGATAATTACCAGTTTGAGTATTGTAAATTTACAAAATCTAAACGTAAATCGAAACAAATGAAAAATCTTCGTTAACGTAGATCCAAAGTAAAAACCAATATGCGTAAATAAGAACTCCTCAAACCGTCCATCATAATAGAGACTATCACAGGTAACATTAGCAATCGCGTACGTAACTTAACACGGAAGTGAAAATATTCAATAAAGCTGTTCCATGCTGCAAAAGATCCCTGACTTCTAGTTGAGGATTTATTTCAATGACGAGGTGAATATACTGAGAAAACCACCGTAGGAAATATAAACTATGACAACTTAAGAAACACAGAATATACTATAAGTACATACATATAGTTTTTTAAGTCGCCCATTCCGACAACGGCAGCAATACCATTCTGTGTATATGTATATATATATATATATATATATATATATATATATATATATAT
>NC_068988.1:22115914-22120396 GCF_001194135.2 Octopus bimaculoides | reverse complement strand
ATATATACATATATATATATATATATATATATATGTATGTATGTATGTATGTATGTTTGTATGTATGTATATATACATATATATAGTTATGCATATATTTATCATTTAAAAAAAAAAAGACCTAAGTACTACATATATATGGAAATCAATAAATATTCATACAGACACACACACACTCATATATACATACATACATACATACATACATGCACACACACATGCACAGGTATATCAAATCTTAACTTCCTTATAATGTCGATGAGGTCACCTTCGTTCGAACATTTCTAGGTCTTTTAGTTAGAGAGGATAGTTCGATGTTTTTAGTCCAAATTTTCTCTCGACTTGATGTGTGGCTGTCGTATTTTTTTTCATATGTGTTTGCCTAACTTTAATCGTTTGGACTTAACTCTTCGGGTGAGGTTTTTTTTTATGTCATGAGTATTTTTTCAATTGAATACGTTTTATTCCATGTTTAATTTGTTTGTCATTTCTTGAGGAATGGCCCATCACCAGTAATGATACTTATTCGAACGCTGAGATATTAAACTTATGAGGGAGAATTACTTAAAAACTGTTGTTGAATATATGCCTCATTTCAACTGAATGATCGAGTTTCACCGTACCACGATCTCCCGCCAAGAGAACTGTTCTAATTGGGTGTTGTCTTTAATTGTATCAGTAACAGTGGGTGTGGGCTCTTGCTTCTATCAGTTCATATGTTTCTTTCTGCGGCCGTCTTTCTTGCCTGAAGTTTTCAATATGCTTGTGAATGTGTGAATGTATGTAAATTTGCGAGCATGATATACGAGGCATGTTTGTCTGCATATGTGTGCAAACATATGCGTCTGTATATACAAATATGTGAGCGTTAATCAACGCGGTAATTATTCTCAAAGTCATTGCTATCTTAATGATAAAACACATTGGGTGTTTCATAAGGTAAGGGGGGCACGACGCTCCGGCGCCAGCCGTCTATGTATTTGCAACAAAGAGCTATCGCAACTAACTGTAAAACAGTGTACAAATTGTAAATTGGATGCAAAACATTAGTTGACAGCATTGCATTTGTATATAGAATTTCACAAAGGAAGTAAAATAGCTATGGAGTATTTTGTAATAGAAAAATATAAGCCAAAAATGTAATCGTATGTCACATGCAAAGATATATCCGGACTTAACCGTTGTATATTTTCTTTTTAATCCAGCGTTGACAGTCTTGTCAGTTATATGGGTTTTCTAATGATCCTTTGCGACCTACAGCAAAGCGCTCTAACAACACGTAATTATCTTGTGAGAAAAGAAAACGCCTCAAAGAATGCAATAGGAAAACAGAAAAAAAAATGATTATATCTCATACTATCTTGCGAATTAGATCTGTCAGTTATCTGTTGAAAATGTAGATCCTCTGGAAAAAAGTAAATAGTTGAAGAAACACATTTTGCTATACAATACGTTCTCCATCTCTATTTAATTTTTGCTTAATGATATTCTGCAAATTGAATTAGAAAAATTAATAGCAAAAACATTTTAGGTCACTCTTGAGCTTTCATCTGTACAAACACAATCGCTTTAATTACTGACTAAATTCGGTAAGGAGAAGATAATTGTGTAAGCTTAATTAATTTCGATAAAATTTGGAAGCGATCAATCAGAAATATTGATATCGTGTTGTCAGTTGCAAGGTTACTAATGAGTTCTCAGAGTATGTATAATTAGGTGTTACGTTCCGAGTTCAATTATCGCCGAGGTCGAATTTGTCTTTTATCCTTTCCGGGGTGGATGTAATCGACTTACCTCTTCTCCCAAAATTTCAGACTGTGTACCAGTAATAGAAAGGATTATTATAATCAATATCAATAACAACTTCAATGGAGGTAAAACGAATGATTAGACCATTTTCTTACATGTAATCCTTCATCTGATGTGATCTACCTTTAGAGAGATTGAGTATATGTGGGGGGGGGGCATGCGTGCGTGTGAGACTATCTGTTTATGTGTATGCATGATGTTTGGGCAGAAATATATTTTCTTTCATTTCTCTTGAGCCTTAGGACACATAATAGGGTCGCTTACCCGGTTTCTATGGCGTATAAGTAACCTTGATCAGGTTGCCCCTGAACAGGACGCCTGTCCGTTGGGGTCCCAAGGCCAGCACTTTTGAGAAGACGGGGAATGTCGATTACATCGCTCCACTAATCTTGATGAGATGAAAGGCAAAGATGACCTCGGAGAGATTTGAACTCAGGGCGAAAAGAGCCGGAAGAAATGCCGCTAAGAATTTTTACCAGTGTGCCAACTCGTTGCCTTCCATCTAACATCTATGTGACGACAGTGGGTGTGTCACTTCACCTGTTGTCGTAGGACAAATCTTAAGCGGTATTTGTGAGTTTGCTGTTCCATACCACCCCAGTACATGTTGGTATTGAAGAATAGTCGACTATACGAACCCTGGAACTTGATTGATACTTTATTTTTTCTCAACCTCGGATAAATGGAAATAAAGTGAACGTCAGCGGCATTTGAATTCAAAATGCTAAGAAAAATGTCACAGATGGTTACACGTTTTTACAAGCATCAAGAAAGCCGAAAGGCGTTACTACTGCAAATATATTCTTCGATGTGTATTGTTTTTAATACGGCATGTGAATGAAGAAACAAAAACCACATCAGCAGGCCTCTCTGCGGTGTACATATACATTCTGGAATGTATAACGTGCAGAGAGATATGAAATAATAGGCGTTATTAAGTCATAACCTTTTACTACATTGAGTTCTCCTTTACTTTTCATCAATCTACGGTCGATAAAACGATTCACCATTCACGTACTGGGTAGCGTCAATATAATCGATAATAACCATTTTCAAGAATTCAATATTTCTGGAATACAGAAGTTTAATTAATCGGTTTGAGAAAATATTTAATCTGCTTCTCCATTTGAGATCAAAAATATCGTTGAAGCTCTAAGGTAAAGACTGGAAAAGTGTTCAGGTCCTGAAAGTAGTTCCAGTATTTGATGTAGTATTACAAAATTTTAAATTTAATCCGACAATATTTGGATAGCGAACGAAATACTAAAATACTTTGGTTTGGTGCTTGACAGGAGTATTTCTTGAATAAAACTGAAAAGGAATGTGTTTACTGATGCAAACATAACAACGACAATAGAGATTATGAAGCTTATATAATTCCAGGTTAAAGATCAGCAGAGAATAAGGTTTGATAAACGAGCTTAATTACTCAGTAGAATACGATATATCAAACCTACTCAAACAATGAAATTAAAAATGTAGAAGAAAGAAAAGAATAATCAAAACGATATCCAGCGTGAAATCGGTAAATCGAAATTGAACAATCTCTGTCTCTTACCGAGGTTGAATTGAGACCTTTTAGGAAACACTATGGGACAATACAAAGAACATCATTTCTGATGCTAAATGATTCAAGAACGAACGAAAAGTCGATGTATTATAGATATTTCAAAAGCAAAAGAATTATATCCAATTGGAAGATATCCAGAAGAGCTTTTATTTTATTTTATTTTTTTCATTGGTATCCCACATACATGGATGCCTTAGTCACGAGACAAAATAAGATTCCTAATATTTATTTTATTTCCTTCACATCTATCCATAAGGAATTGGCAGTAAGCCTCCCTCAGATTACGAAATATCTGGACGAAATTCCGCCTCTTTGACGGAAACAGCTACTTTCCTCTTTCTTATAAGCGAGGAAATGGAGAACCCTTTACAGTATTAAGCCAATTATCTGTCACTGTAAGACATATAATCTACAATAATCCATCTTTACAGAATATATTTACTGCTTCATGCAGAAATCAATCGTTACTCTATAGCAAGAAGTTGCTGGATATGTGCATAGATTGCACGTTTCAAATTGAAGACACTAGAGCTCAGAAGCAACACAACAATAGAAACCACTTAGTGACCTCTATGCAGTCATGCAGCTTGCTAGAAATAGCTACTTATCCCACTCTCAATTTAATTCGTTCTGTCTTTAAAAACAAATGAAGGATATATTGGATAATATGAATATATACACAATCTCTGAATAGAAAAGATTATGCACTGGTCTGGATTACCATCGAACTATGCACCTTGAATTGGGGTTAATCTAAGATTGAACAACAACAAAAAAAGTGTCCCGGGATTTCCACTCATCTCAAAATTCACTAAAGGCAGTATGCACATGGGGATTAAGTAGAATTTCATTTCGTATTCAACCAAGAGGAAGCATACAGACAAGAATATTTTTAGTTACGACAATAAATAGCGTAGGAGTGGCTGTGTTGTAAGTAGCTTGCTTACCAACCACATGGTTCCGGATTCAGTCCCACTACGTGGCATCTTGTGCAAGTGTCTTCTACTATAGCCTCGGGTCGACCAAAGCCTTGTGAGTCGATTTGGTGGACGGAAACTGAAAGACGTCCGTCGTATATATGTATATATATATATGTATATATA
>NC_068988.1:22110657-22114932 GCF_001194135.2 Octopus bimaculoides | reverse complement strand
ATATATATATATATATATATATATGCATACATACACACACACGCTATATATATATATATATATATATATATATATATATATATTAATGTAGATCTTAATAATCGTCTTATCAACTCCACACCAAACCAACGCGTACAAGGCTTTTGAGGTACTCAACAGGAACACTTGTGAATATTGCTAGTTCATCATATCATCCAGTCAATTGAGTAATTGAGGAAATATCGAGTTGTTTAATGATGTTAGGTACTCTGCATCTGCAATCTCTGTAAGAAAATTGACTGCACATGTCACGTGGGCAAGAAATATAATGAATGGAGATAAATTTCAACAATTCAATTGACACTACAAATACTTCATTAGCATAGTATTTCATTGCATGCAATGTATTGCATAATATGATGTGATTTTACAAAGGTTTCTATATTTTGCATGCTAAATTACCTTTCATTTCCTCAGGCAAGTTGAACTATCGGTAGACAAAAATCGGTCTCCAAAGTATCCAATTTCTTGAAGTATCAGGAAGATTTCATCGTATCCCATCTATTGTCAGAGGTAGTGAAAGTAGGAATACAGTCATTCAGCCAGAATTATTACAGCCTCATAAATGTATGAATGATTATCAGCTGCAGGCATTAGAGCGTAGACATTTATCAACTAAGGATTATGTTAAATTCCCTAAGGCATGTTACCTATGAGCTATAAGGAATGAGCAATAATACGAAAAACCATAACAAACTGGACAAGTTTCAACGAAGGTGATATTAGTAATACGCTTGAGAGAAAAAGGAAGGGGCCTTTCACGTTTCGGAAGATAATCCTTCATCATAAAGAAAACAAAAAAGTAAAAAGGAGGTGGAAGGACGGGAAGAAGAAAGTGTGGAGGTTTGACATATTGAGTAGAAGTGATAAGAGGAAGGAGAAGAAGTGTGAGAGCGAAGAGAGGGAGGGAATAAGAAATAATTAAGTGGTCGCAGGAGATTGATTGTAAAGTCGACTGCAGGGCAAAAAATGAGAGAACAAGTTCCGTGTAAGCGTTCAATATATATGATGAATGGAGAGAAAACATCTTGTCGCCTGTCATTTAAAAAATATTATAACAATAAAAACAGACGTAAAATAAAAGAGATGCAGCGAAAAATATATTAAGGAGAATAAAGAATTAAAAGTAAAAAAATCATTTATTTTGGTTGACTTATATAAACGTTATATAACAAAATTTCTCCAATTAACAACTTTTGAACATATAAACAGACGAACGAACATATGAGCGACCCGTAGTGACTTGTTGTTGACACCAACCATCAACAACTAGGAGAAGAAGAAGAAGAAGAAGAAGAAGAAGAAGAAGAAGAAGAAGAAGAAGAAGAAGAAGAAGAAGAAGAAGAAGAAGAACAACAACAACAACAACAACAACAACAACAACAACAACAACAACAACAACAACAACAACAAAAACAACAACAACAAAAACGGCAATAACCTCGGTAGAAGAAACAACTTGCATCTAATGATATCCGTAGATACAAGTTTCCGCCATCTTAACCATATAAGAACTTCCGTTTTCCTTTCATCTCTCTCATTTTCTGTCTCTCTCTTTCTCTCTCTCTGTCACTCACACACTGACATTCTCTTACCCTCTCCCTCTCCCTGTCTCTCCCTCTTACTTTCTCTCTCTCTCTCTTCTCTCTTTTTCTCTGTGTGTCTTCCACACAAAGAGACGTACAGACACATACATGAGTATATGTATATACATCTGTTTCTATGCGTGCGCGCGTGTGTGTGTGTGTGTGTGTGTACCATATATATATACAAATATGTTATAAATACATGTACATACATCACACGTTCTTCTTTTTCTCTCTCTCCTACTCTGTCTTTGTCTCTCTCTCTTTCTCCTACTCTCTCTCTCTCTCCCCTACTCTTTCACATTCTGTTCTTCTTCTTCATCCCATTCTCACTCCTTCCAGTCTATAAGAACAGATAAAGATTATACTCAGAAAGAAAGAAGTAAAGTAACTTTGACAAATCCGGTGGAGACCCAGCAGGAAACACGCCAAGAAGGTGACCGGGCGGCATGTGGACGGTAGGAGACGGGCGGCGAAAAAATATATACATACTTTAAGGACGAAGTAGCCCTCTGAGAAACATTCAGCTGCGTACCCTTTTTTATGTCTGCCTATATATGCATATGTATATGTATATATGTATGTATATATGAATGTTTCTATCTATTTATCTATTTATCTATCAATCTATCTATTTTCGGGCCTTGTGCTTAGAGTAGAAAAGAATCTATCTATCTATCTATCTATCTATCTATCTATCTATCTATCTATCTATCTGTTTGTCTGTCTGTCTGTCTATCAGCCTGTCTGCCTTTCTGTCTGGCTGTCTGTTTATCTGTCTATTTAAATTATTACTGAAGACATTTTTCCGATATTTCAATAAACATTGCTGATATAAAACAAAGTGATATGGTTGCGAAAGGAGGAGCTTGGAGGTGGGGAAGGAAACTCATGGGAGACAGTAGGGGCGATAGGTAGGATAAGGTGGTGGTAGAGAAAGAATGAAAGGAGTTATGCCCTTAAGAAATATAATGTCCTTGTAAGGCGATGAGTTGCAAATGAAAGCATGAATGAACAAAAGAATGAATGAAGGAATGAATCATCCATAAGAATAGGAATTACTCATATAAGGTCTTTGAATCATCAAGTTGTTTTTAACGACCAATGTACAGTTAGGGTTGCGTGTACGTTATTTTGATGACTGCAGGCACGCGAAACTGAATGACTGCGAGCGTGTGTGTGTAAGTGAGACACTTTATGTGTTTGCGTGTGTGTGTGTATGTGTGTGGGTGCGTGAAATATTGTGTGAGTGTGTGTGTGAGTGAAACATTGTGTGTGTTGTGTGTGTGTATGTACATGTGTATGTATGTGTATGTATGGGTAACTGTACGAGCTGAAGATGTCTTTCTTTTCACGAAGTTGATCTTTGATATTGCTGCTTCTGTTGTAGTTTAGCCCAAGGTAAGACCTAATTGAACTTAACTGTGATCAAAATCAATCCAGCAGTAAACATCGTGCTTTTTCCATTTGTGCAGAAAACAATATATAATACGATAGTATATAATACGACAGTGTATAATACGATGTGTTGTGTTAATTTATCAAGAGAGTAAGATATGATTTGATAAGATATATATCTTATCAAGAGAGAAAGATATGAAAGGCGGCGAGTTGGCAGGAACGTTAGCACGCCGGACGAAATGCTTAGTGGTCTTTTGTCTGCCATTACGTTCTGAGTTCAAATTCCGCCGAGGTCGACTTAGCCTTTCATCCTTTCGGGGTCGATTAAATAAGTATCAGTTACGCACTGGGGTCGATGTAATCGTCTTAATCCCTTTGTCTATCCTTGTTTGTCCCCTCTATGTTTAGCCCCTTGTGGGCAATAAATAAATAAATAAGAGTAAGATATGATTTGACGAAGATTTGGATGATATTTCAACCAGAAAAAACATATATTAAGGCTTCCACACGAATCTAATATTACTGTAGGCTCGCAAGTCCAGTGTGTACATTCGTGACTGCGTGTATGAGTTCGTGAGCCGTCGTGTATATATATGTACACATATCGTTCAATTCGCCTCAACTGATCAGTAGACTAATTGAGGAAAATCGTAATTAATGTACCTATAATGAGTAGTGGAAACAGTTGTAAGCCAAATTTACCCCAATAAAGGAATAATACGTAATCATTATTATTTTTAAATCGTTTCTTACATACATACATACATATTGACCGGCTGATTCGTACATTACAAGTCCAATCTGTGAGTGGAACTGTAAAAATATGCAAAACTTTACTCAAATTCCAAATGTGAACTTGTCTGTTAATTAGATCCCAAAGATGTAACATTCTATATATGTTGGAAACCGGTTCCTCCTCAGTTGAAGATTTATAATAATTAAAAAATAGAAGAGACATGCATCATACATACATACATATATGTCATTATGCAGCTATATTTCAAGATTTCTTGCCAATAGAAAAAGAGCCGGCTTTTGATTTTGATCCAGGGATCCTTCATTGGAATTTAAACATCAGTAGGGAAATTTTGTGTGTATGTATACGTGCAGATTTGTAAGTTTTGTTTTATGTTTTCTCATGCATATAGTTGCATATCAAGGCATGCTCATATATATTTGATAAACTTCTTGAAAGTTTATGAAATGTGAAGAGAATGAAAAGTGAAGTCAATCCCAGTGGAATTTGAAC
>NC_068988.1:22109725-22110514 GCF_001194135.2 Octopus bimaculoides | reverse complement strand
TATATACATATACATACACACATACATGTGTATGTGTATGTGTGTGTGTATTCGAGCGGAGGGGTGTATGGAGATATATATATATTGTGTATGTAATATATATTGTGTTTAAGTAGTTTAATCTTAATCCTTTTATCATACTTGTTAATGCCCAAAACGAGGTCTTTGTTTTATGTTGTTATCAATTTTAATGTTGTTGTTGTCGTAGTTATTCTTGTTATTAGTTTGCTTGTTCCTTGATGATGTTCTAGATTTCTTGCTGTTTATTTATTTATTTATCAATTCGGTGTTTGTTTGCTTGTTTGTTTGTTTGTTTATGGTCTCCTCTAGGGTTTTGCAACCTCGTTGTTTATTTAAGCAGTTTAATGAGCAGGTAGAGATATTTACGGTAGCTACGATTCAGTTTCTTATTGGTGATAATGGTGGTGGATGCGCTAGTTGTATCTATGAAAGCAGAAGACACAGCGCAACGTCTTTAATGGTAGTTGTGATGGTGATAGTGCTAATGGCCGTATTGCTGACGCTGATAATGATTAGGTTGTTGTGGAAAGCGTTTAAACGTGCTGTTTTTTTGTATATCAAAGTATTTCAATGGATTCTTGTACAGCAATCAACGTCAGAATAATCTGCAAACACAAATATACAAAGATATATACACATACAAATATATATATATTTAAAAAATGGCTACGCACGACACATACAAATAGAGAAATAATTACACACGCCGGAATAATAAAAATATATTAGCAGGCGCAGGCGTGACTGCGTGGTAAGAAGCTTGCTTCC
>NC_068988.1:22105354-22109246 GCF_001194135.2 Octopus bimaculoides | reverse complement strand
CATATATATAGCATGTGTATATTACTCTTTTATCGAGCCTGAAAGGATAAAAAGTTGCGCTGACCCCGGCAGAATTTGAAGTCAGAACGTGGAAAAACGGACGAAATGCCGCTAAACATTTTAACCGGGCTTCTTTCGATGCTGCCAGATCACCGTCTTAATACATAGATATTAGTATAAATATTGGTTTCAAATATTGGTACAAGGCCAGCAATTTGGTGGGAGAGTCTAAGTCGATTACATCGACTCATAGTTCTCAACTACTACCTATTTTATCGACCCCGAATGGATTGAAAAGTAAAACCGACCTCAGCAGAATTTAAAGTCAGAACGCGAAGAGACGGGTGAAATGTCATTGAGCATTTTGCCCGGCGTGTTTAAGATTCTGCTAGCTTGCCACCTTAATACATGCATATCAATATACATAATAACATTTATAATTATATGTATATAGTTTATGTGTGTAATTGAGTTCGTATAATGTCGTTGCCTCTATCAGCACATCGCTCCACCTATTTGCCGAATACTTTTCTTCAGTTCAACGCATTCTTCTCCGGTTATTGAACCTATTCTCATTTATACTTCTCACCTTGGCATCCAGACTACCGTTCTTTCTACCCCGTTCCGTATCCGTCCTAATAGATCACCAGCACCTCTACTAATCTATTTGCACACTACCCGTCGTCTAATATATTTTCTCACTCAATCAATACCTCACTCATCAGCTCTGATTTCCTCAAACACACACATATATATAACGATGAAAGTAAACAAAGTTTGTTTTAGAAGCGTTGAGATGTATTGAAAAATACATAAATATTTTTTTTTCATTCTCAAACGCGTGATAATGCTAATAAATAGCGTGATAAGGATAAATTAACCATGCATTGCAAAAAAATACGTTACCGGCCAGCCATGAGACTGGAACTTACATCGCTGTGATTATGCGTCAAGTGCTTTTCCATTAAGCTAAACTGCCCAGTAACGAATGCTTCTGCAAATTTTAGAACTTATAAATTTAACTTGATAAGACACTAACGTTAACTTCAACTTACGATGAAAGTAAACAAACATACAATATACATCTCTATTAATAATATATTATACATTTTTGGAATCAGAATGATCCCTGGATTGAAAATCTGTCCTTCATTTGGTTTTTGAACATCTAGCATTAAGATCTGATTTAAAAGCATTTGGGTTGCTATTTCTAGCAGATAAAGCGACCGCGAGAGGTTTCAAAGCGCATAGTATTACTGCTGTAGGTGAACAAGAGTTACCTCCCTTAGCTTAAAGTTTTACTTAGGAATTTAGTGGCTCTTTTATCGTTTTCAGTCATCTGACTGCGACCATGCTGGAGCATCACCTTGAAGAATTTTGTTCGAACAAATTGACACCAGTTCTTTCTTTTTACTGCTTAGTACTTTTTTTATTGCCCTTTTACTGAACCGCTAAGTTACATGAACGTACACACACCAATACCAGTTACCAATCAGAGGTGAGGGACAAAGACAGACACAAAGTCGCCATATGTATCTTCTATAATAATAACTACTGAGTTTCTAAACTCTTTGGATCCTCCTACAATGCCTTCTCGCAGATTATATTGAAGAAAGGAGTTCCAATCATACTTATGAGAAATTTGGATTCCTCACCACCACCACCACCACCACCACCACCACCAAAGCTGTGCAATGGAACAAGACTGATTGTCAGACAAATGCATCCACATCATTTGGAAGCAACAATCCTCACTGGACACGGAAATGGAGAAATGTGTTTATTTCAAGAATTCCACTGATTCCAGCAGACACGCCCTGTAAATTTAAGAGACTTCAATTTTCAGTAAGAGTTCATTTTGCAATGTTAATTAACAAGAGTGAAGGACAATCACTCAAAATTGTTGGACTCAAAATTGTTGGACCTCATGCAGCAGTGGTTTTCTAATGGCCAGGTTTATTTATATTGGTTGTTCCAGTGTTGGAAATGGCAACAATCTCTTCATACTCACACCAAATGGCAAGACCAAGAAATTGTTCATTCTCCTGCTTTACAGTGATCTCCAAAATTCTCCAAATGTGAGAGAATTGCCGTTTGGCCACAATAACTCTCAAGCCGTTGGTCTAAGACTCCAGAGTCCTGTTGCTGACGTCTTCACTGTATTCCTGGTATGGGAATGTAAGCGGATCCTAGCACTGCCCAAGATGCCATCCCAGTCTACGGACACGAAAGGCGACTTACTCTCCTTTCTACAGTCTGCTACGGATGCTGCTGCGTGACGTATATACAGCGGGCTTTCTTGGAGTTTTCCTCAGCTACGTTCCCTTACATGTATTGACCAGCCTGGAGCTTTAGTAGAAGACACTTGTCCAAGGTGCCAGGCACTGGGTCTGCACTCGAAATCACGTGATTGCAAGTGAGGTTCTCTACCACACAGCCTGTGCTTACTACATTCAGGAATATAAAGATCAGCCAACTGGTTTGATCTGCGACCAGAGGTTAATTTGGAACTGTCTCTAACCATGCCGCGCTCGAGCGACACAAGTTTTCACATCTCGCAGAATAACTAAAAAGTGAATATACGAGGAGGTACTGAACGTTCCTGACTACAAGGATATCCTGAAAGGCCTGGTTAAAGGTTCAACCTTCCGAGTTCTTTTAAAGAGCTTAGAAAAACTGAAGGACCGCTGCAATAAGTGTGTGGATATGAGAGCGTAATCTGTTGAATAAAATCATAATTTACTGATCCTCCTGTATTTTATTTTACCCCAAGTCAGGAACGTTTCAAAACTCCCTCATAACGGCTCCTGTTTAATTTAGATGGCAAAAGTTGATCTTCAATGGTGTAATTACCTATTTCTTCAAACAAATTCTTTGGGAAAACGATGTGCGATGGACTTGGAAAATTATACGAAGTTAGTAGAATGAATAAAGCAAATATATATGTGCCTCTCTGTCTATGTATATGTATCTGTACGTATATCTAAATAAATGTATTCGTGCATGTCGTTTTATATGTTTGCAAATGGATGTGCGCTTTTTGTACGTACGCGTTTCGTGTAATAAGTGTAAATTCTGAAAGATATATTTGTGCAAATGAAGAACGTTTCTAATGAATAAATATTTATACTGAAGCATCCTTGCATCCATAACTCATTTGTTCTTATATTCAATTATTGTCTCTCCCGCATCATCCCAGTAGTCCGTTTCTTTTCCTGAGAGAAACTTCCTTCTCCCCTTCCAGCCCTTTTTTTTTTCTGTTATTCTATATTACATTTTTTGAAAGCTAACACTTAATCCTATTTTAATCTCCAGCTTTTACCAATTTTTCACACTTCCCGTATTTATAACACACCACAACTCTTCAAACAATGCGTGCCAACACTAAACCACTTCTTGGCCATTGCCAGGTCCTACCAACGTAAAATTCACAAAAACAAGCTTTTATAACATTTTCTTTGTAATTTCACAACACATTCAAGAAACTCCCCCACTTCACAAACCAAACCACCTTAGTTTCAATATATACATTATATGTATTGTTAAGTATATATATTGTTAAAATTATTTCTTACTGCCAGAGACAAATATAGCTTGATATACGAGATAAGTTTTATTTTTGTTGTTCATTCTATCATTTACATTCACCGACAAACAAAACAATTTTAGAGTAATTTATAGGAGGATATTATTCATCGCTTCTTTTATTAATCTTTATAAGTATGTGTATTTTGGTAAATTTATAACTGAACGCTTGTTACATATTTTTTTTTCTTTGTGATATATAAAAAGTTTTTCTATAGAAATGTTTACAAATTTTTATTCATCGTTGAATACCCGTTTTGAGTTCATTTACTTTTCCACCAACTTGATTTCGGTAGAAACTGAAAAA
>NC_068988.1:22104044-22104832 GCF_001194135.2 Octopus bimaculoides | reverse complement strand
ATTATCATTCTTAAAATAGTTACATTGGATAATAATAGAAATAATGACACCTTCGTAAATTAATTTATATATATATATATATATATATATACAGAGAGAGAGAGACAGAGAGACAGAGAGACAGAGAAGCATATATAATATGCTTATACGTAGAAACGTACATTGACACACAAACACAAAAATGCATGAAAGAGCTCGCGCGCGAGTGAGAATCTATGACTGAAATAAAATTTATTTTCATGTTCGCATGAAAGAATAGTTCAACAATCATGTGCGCGCGCGTGTGTGCCTGAGTGTGTGTATGTGTGTGTGTGTATGTGAATATGAGCATTAACTAACGTTATATATTGTAAGCCTGTATGAGCGGGTGCAAGCAAACTATGATGGCGGCTCTTTTCAAGTAGTCAAAAGGTTTCTTATAAGACTAGGATATTTTGAATACGCGAACTAAGCTCTTGCTGTGTTCGACATGTGGACAATAAAGTCCTATATACAACAAAACTAATCGCTACACAAAGATATAATATCTGAAGACATTTTTTGTTCCTGTTTTCCAATTCGTTTGTTTCCATTTGTTTACCTTCCTCTAATTTATGTATGAAAAGCACCGAACTGTATTTTGCACACTCGTATTTTGGTGTATTTTGTGTTAAAACACAAATACAGTAATACTTCAATAAACAAGTTAATTCGTTTCTGGAAGAACACTCGTAAACATAAAATACAACTCGTAAAAACTTGTAAATTTATATACATATATATATATATATATATATATATATATATAT
>NC_068988.1:22099363-22103059 GCF_001194135.2 Octopus bimaculoides | reverse complement strand
TGTGTGTGTGTGTGTGTGTGTGTGTGTGTGTGTGTGTGTGTGTGTGTGTGTGTGTGTATGCGTGTGTGTGTTTATAAAATGTTCTTCTATGAATCATGTTATTCATCATCTTTTGAGTTTATATTTGAAAACGAAGCGTGATATACAGATATATAATGTGATAGAGTCCACAGAATACCAAATTCACCGAAACATCTTTAAAGTGAATGAATCATACAGGAAATGTAACGGAAATATTGGACACTTTCGTTTATTTTGAAGATTGCAAGATGAAGAAAAAAATGATATAAAATACCATGTCATTTCAAATAATAATAACCTTGCTACGCAACTACGTACTGCAAATAATTTGACGTCACACTGTTTTCTACCAAATATTTTTTTTATATATATATACAAACACCAATGGTAACTTAAAGATTTTTATTATAATATATTATAATTAACATAGATATCATCCGACTGTGTTGTAACAGCATTGGGTAGATTCCATTGCGTCATTCGTTCCGTTTCTGTGCATAGTGTGTTCACATACTTGAGAGGTTAAATTTGCTTTGCATCCTTTCGGTTTCGGTACATTACTAGGATAAATAATTCCTTTGTAGTTTACCTTTGTGTATCTTCTTTCTTTCTTTACTGCCCACAAGGTGCTAAACACAGAGAAGGGATAAACAAGGACAGACAAACGGATTAAGTCGATTATATCGATCCTAATGCGTAACTGGTACGTAACGTAGCGGCAGACAAAATACCGCTAAGCATTTCGCCCGGCGTGCTAACTTTTCTGTCTGCTCGCCGCCTTACCTTTCTATCTTCCATTCTGCATATCTCTCTCTCTCTCTCTCTCTCTCTCTCTCTCTCTCTCTCTCTCTCTCTCTCTCTCTCTCTCTCTCTCTCTCTCTCCCTCTATCTATCTATCAATCTATCTACCTATCTCTTCCTCTGTCTTCCTGGAAGGCATCGTCTATATTGCTGCCGGAAAAGGTCGAGGTTACAAGACACTGAAAATGTCAAAGACACACTGAATGTCACAACAGCGCCCCTATTGTTTCATCAGTATTTGGGATCCCATTGATTATTATCATTATTGTTAAAGTGTTAGTATATCGGATTAAATAAAATGTTAACAGTAGGAGCAAATTGTATCATTCCATACTAAATGATTCGACAGATAATTATCAAACATTGCAGAATACACAGCAAGTGAAATCACCTAGATATGTCTACACAGTACATAGAATGTGTTCTGTATATCTATTTTGACACTAACGGTATTTCCAGAAGACCGTACATAAGTTTCCATCATGCCCTACAATTAATGCAATGTTTAAAGTTTCAACAAGCAACGTTACACAATCATGTATTACTCTTGATCTCGTACATCAACAATAAAAGCGTAGGAAATTGCACCTGAAACCACATCAGAACGCACATGAATCTCTTATAAAAGACGCAGTTTGCTTCAGTGCATTCATACACACACGAAGTACAGGCATAAGATGAACCTAGTAAAAAGTTACGCAAGCCCCTGTAACACAGACGCTAAATTGTAATCAAAATGAAAGTTGAGGCAATGCATCAATATATAGTTCTATGTAAGTATGCATGAGAGTGTTGTTGGCATACATATCCACTGTCTGACCTTTCAGATGAATAGTTACCTTGGAGTCAACTTTTATTTCAGTTTGATTATCTTAATCGGAACCCTGAACAATTCCCTTTCAAATGAACCCAATAACAGGAACTAAACTCTGATAAAGTTGAATATCTTCTTTTAGGAGAAGGGACGCAATCACAGAAACCTTTCCAGCTTAATGTATGTTTACTATCCCCTTGAAAAGAATATATACACAGCTATAACTAGATATTAATAAAGATCATAACACAAAATTCGTACAAATTCTGCATCGAAATTTAGATAATTTCCATAATGATGCATGAAATTTACTCGATAACAATAACATAACTAAGTTACTTCTGGGGCATGTTTATTCAGACTAATAAGGTGAGTATTTGAACTGCCCAGATCCAACGTATTCAAATGTAAAGTCATAAATATTATGGTGTCTTCCGCAAAATTGAAATTGAAAAAAGTAAGCTGAAAGAGTGAGAGTGAAAATCATGCCAACAATAATTGGTTCACTAGATAACTATCTTTGGGCTCTCAACTTAGTTCAAAGTCAATCAACGAGGTAGTATCTATAAGTTGCAATACCTGGTAGAAAGAGCTGCCAAATCTCCCCTAGTTCATAAACGACTGTCAAGAACCACAGAAGAAAGAACACATTGGATAATGTAGCCCTAGGTACACAGGCATAGGTGTTTCTTTCGTAAATAACCCATGTCTTATTTTTTCTTTTATCCACGATCACACTATTTATATGTCCTTCTCTCTTTAGGACGATATATTGTGAATTTAAATAAGATTCGGCTGCTATTTCTATTACTAGTTGCAGCAGCGGTGTTGAGACTCGTTCCACCATTTCCTGGTGTTTATGATGTTTGTTTAGCCTCATGACAATACCCATAAACAGAAATATGATCGGAGGATGTTCTAGACGCGCCCCAAGGTTTTTTTTATAGCTGTGCCGGACTAAACAGCCTATTGTGCTCTGTTCTTACTTAAAACGGTAAGATGAGATTTCAGGGAATAATGATGAAGATTTAGTAATTATTTCTAGCAGGCCTTGTTACGACATAGGGCTTTCTTTATTACATCATATATTGCACCGCAAATTTCCATTGGAGCTATTGAATAAATATTGTAATAAACATACAGTAATGCTTCTGGTCGTGCTTCTGATGACGATGACGATGATGATGTGATATTGATAGCTGTAGTTTTGATGATGTAGACGATGTGGATGATGATGATGATGATGATGATGATGTCGGTGGTGATTGTTTAAGTTTAGTAGAGTCACACATAAAAATAAACGACATTCGTATAATGTAACGATAAAATCCAATCAATAAGCACTATTATATAACCTTAACCCTCTGAACTGCCTTCTCAAATTATGGCAGCAATATCATGTTCAGTCTATTCGTGCTGTTTGTAAATTCTCATCAACATCTCAGAGCTCTTAAAATTTTCTTCGAAGTAAACATCGATTTCGGATCCAATATTTTTCTCCTTTAAGTTAAGTTCAAACTTGAAGACTAATAATTATTATACTGAATGTTCGAGATTAGAATTAACTTTACTACAACCCAATTTCTCAGAACAGTAATGGTTTGTTCAAGGCCGTTTCTTTTTCTCTAGCATTCTCATGCTTTTGTCTTTCAAACTACTCTATATTGTGTAGTTTTTCTTCCATTCGTTTTTCTCCGAGTATGGATTGGAGGAGAGACGGTTACATTCTTTTGCTTACTATTATTGAAGTGTCAAATAGAGAACTACATACAAGGTCATTCGCCCTGATAGAAACAGCAGTTAAAATCTTCCATACGCCCAAACACTTATTTTACCACTACACACATTTTGTCCCTCCTTTTTTCTCTCCTTGTTTCTCTCCTTATTTCTTTCTGTGCCCCTTTCTGTGGAAGAGCGTAGCTTCGAAACGTTAGAGACTTTTTCAATTCCCGAGCGATATACTAATACATCTGTTTGTTGTCTACACCATCTGTCTTCGACTGCTGTTTTTTTTTTTGTGAATTCTTCCTATATATATATATATATATATATATATATAT
>NC_068988.1:22096421-22097254 GCF_001194135.2 Octopus bimaculoides | reverse complement strand
GTGTGTGTGTGTGTGTGTGTGTGTGCGTGTGTGTTTGTGTGTGTGTGTGTGTGTAGTGCAGCAACTGTGTTAGGCATTTAACAACAGCAGACCATTGCAGATCTCACATGGGTTTCGTAGTGTCGATAACACCGAAAATTACTGTAGCTGAAGGACTTTCTGGTTCTATAGTTTAGAATTATTCGTAAGGATGCCACTCAAACCACGTTATTCAATGATAGGGATATATGATATAACATTAATTAGTATTCAATTAATATATTTAATGTGGTACGCGGAAAATTATTTTTATTCACCGGTATGAATGAAAATTGCTCACAGACAACGCAAGGAAAATGTTCCCAACATGTCTACTCACCAAAGATTAAATGGTGATTAACTTAAACCCCGAGTAAGGATTTAGTTTAATCTTTGGCATATTACACATACACCTCTCTTTGCATACTGCATTTGACGCCTGGTCAATTAAATTTCTAATTGCATATATAATTTCAATCGATTAAATTCTATTTTTGGCTCACTTAACTAAGGGGCGTATCCAGAACTTAACTATACTTTGTTTGTGCAGACGGTGCCCTTAAGAGAAATGATGTATACTCTTTTCATAGAAAGTGATGCTCCTGAAGCAGCTCTTCTCATCACCAATCTAGTGTTTCCCATCAATTCAGCATACTTCTTATAACTTGTATTTGAATACTATGCAAATATTCTTTTAAAAAACATTTCTTTTAACTTTTCCAAAATCTAATTGTTTTCCATACTTACAGTTGAAAAAGTCTCAATAACTGAAACCGATATTGAACTGTTTTTTATAATATTATTTTAGCATTTTC
>NC_068988.1:22093758-22095579 GCF_001194135.2 Octopus bimaculoides | reverse complement strand
TATATATATATATATATATATTAAATGGTAACAATATACACTACAATAGTAAATGTAGTAATAACGATTTTCTAGATTGGCACAAGGCCAAACATTTCCAATTTTGTTATTTGATTTTATCGATCTCTATGCACGAGTTAGGTATATATTTTATGTATAGCAAAGAATGAGGGTTCAAATTGATAAACTCCTCCAAGATTTTAACTCAAGCCTTAAAGAGTTTGGGTTAAATACCGTTAACGTGTTTCGTTATCTTCCATATTGTTCTAAGACCGTCTATAGCTGCCGAAACCTTAGCTACGCGCGGTTTAATTTCTTTTTCAGTGGAAACAATTGGAAAAAATATTTCTGCCAAGGTAAGTAAAGTCGTTGACATTTTTCAATGGCTTCTGTTTGTTAAATTAAAAAGAAAGCTCTTAGAGCAGTTGCTGTATCTGTGCTTGTATATGGATCTCCGATTTGGACTCACTAAGAAACTCAGGTGCATGCTGGACGGTGCCTATACCAGAATGTTACGTGCAGTGCTCAACATATCTTGGAAGGAGAGCCCAACAAAACAACGGTTATATGGGAATGTACCAACTATTTCATCAACCATCGAAGAGCGGAGATTGAGGTTTGCTAGCCACTGCTGGAGAAGTAGAGAAGAACTTGTGACCAATGTGTTGCTGTGGACATCAAATCATAGTACCACAGCGGCCGGACGACCACGGAAAATGTATACAAAACACCTTGCAGAAGATGTTGTATGCCAAGTTGAAGACCTAAAAATACAAATAGAAGATCGGGAGGGATAGAGAGAGGTAAACAGGCTGGCCCGAGCAATCAGGGTGGCCCGGGCAATCAGCCTGACTCGATGATGCTTCGCTTTGTTAGTATTTCTTTAGTCTGCATATCGTGCCCTTTTCTCTAAAACGTCTACTTACATTGATTCAGGGACAGAAAAGTGTGAGGCAATTGATGCTACATGAGAAAGACGATAAACAACATAGAATTTGAACGAAGAACCAAGAAAGAATGAATTATATTCTTTGATGTAACGATTTTGCATTTTTCTGATTCTCCAATATCCGACTTAAAGGAATATATTATTCCTAATAACATGATTACATTGGCAAATATAAGTACGACGACCTCCCGAGGGATTCATAGGCTCATCAATATTAGAAGATAAGCGTTCCCATCCTAACATTTTAGACAATAGTTTGTCTTTTAGTGAAGTAGCATTCATCGGAGAATGTAATCGACTTAGCCTCTCCCCTGTAATCACGTAAAATTTGAAACTAATATTCAAGAAGGCGGCTACGATAAATTGCTCCATCCTAGTTGTTTTGGCTCTCATTCTGAGTTCAAATATTGCTGTTTCGACTTACCGGTTCATCCTTTCGTTGTCGATAGAATTAAGCACGTCTTCTCATATACGGTACTGGACTAGCGTTTCGAACTAACAGAATGAGAATATATTCTTTTACACTTTTACTTGTTTCATTCATTTTGACTGTGTCCATGCTGGAGCACCGCCATTAGTCGAGAAAATCGACGCCAGGACTTATTCTTTGTAAGCCTAGTACTTATTCTATCGGTCTCTTTTGCCGAACCACTAAGTTACGGGAACGTAAACACAGACACACAAAACACACACACACACACACACACACATATATATATATATATATATATAGATATATATATATATATACATATTTACGACGGGCTTCTTTCAGTTTACGTCTTCCAAATCCACTCACAAGGCTTTGGACGGCCCGAGGCTATAGCAGAAAACACTTGGCCAAGGTGGTACGCAGTGGGACTCAACCCGGA
>NC_068988.1:22088080-22093526 GCF_001194135.2 Octopus bimaculoides | reverse complement strand
AGATTGGTTGTTGGCATATCATACATATTGATCGGTTTCCATTTTTTCCTCGACCTGCTTCACCCAACCGGTTGGTATTCACTGAAAGCCAAAAAATCTTTGAGGAGAAATGTGTTTCGTAATTCTATTGCATTTCGACATTAAGCGTTCAAATTCTTCCCGCGAATTTTCAACCATTCACCTAATAACATTTTTTCCTGAGATTTATCGACTTTTTTTCAGTACACCCTTTCTTTAGTGGATGTTGGCAAAGTGCCTAGTTAAATGAAAACAATAAAACATACATACACAGAAAAAAAAAAAAAGACAAAGCCGCTATACAATCATTAGGGGTCAGTCTTTGTTCACAACAATAGACATCAAATCTAATTGTTCTTGGTTTTTATTTCTCGCCCCTGTCTCTCTCCTATTATTTATTTATTTATACATACATATAATGCAGCTTTATGTGTGTTGTGTGTGTGTGTGTGTGTGTGTGTGTGTGTGTGTGTGTGTGTGTGTGTGTGTGTGTGTGTGTCTGCAAGGAATTAGATTACGAACACAACAACAATTTTGGGAATACTAATTCTATGCTCTGAGTGATATAGCTCTCATTTGTCGGTGTATTTTCACTGAGTATATTCTGTACAACATTCATCTTGTGTATGTATAATATAGTGCGTGTGTGTGTGTGTGTGTGTGTGTGTGTGTGTGTGTGTGTGTGTGTGTGTGTGTGTGTGTGTGTGTGTGTGTGTGTGTTTAGGAAGTGAGGGAAGATAAGGATGTTTATTATTTGCATCATCATTGTTGTTGCTGCTGTCGTTATTGTTCAACCCAAGACCAGCTCTATGAAATGAGAACAGACTTATGAGCAGAACTAACCCAAGAGTGGCCCTCCCGTTTTTTTTTTCTTTCTTTCTACACGGATCACGAGACAACATTATCTAATGTCTTCCTTTGTCTAAGATGCTGGAATGTGACTTGTGGCAAATTTAAACGCTATTTCCAGCAGTACAAGCGACATCACAGAGGCTCTGTTGTTCACACATTTAAGAAAGGCTTGATTATGACGCTGTTGATAGTGGTGGTGTTGATATCGATATTGAAGAGAGAGGTTGGTAGCAGTAAGAGTATAATAGTATTGTGGTAGTGGTAATTTTAAAGGTAGTGGTGGTTATTTTGCTAAAGAGCCTGTAGATATGGATGTAGTGTTAATGGTAGTAATATTTGCTGGGGTTAAGTTTGGTTGGTTAACAGAGGATTGGCGATGGTGGCGTGGCTCTTATTTCTGTAATATTTGTAAAAGTTCATCAGGTTAATGGATTTGTCGTTGTTATTTGTGGTGGTGGTGGTGGTGGTGGTGATGGTGTTGATTGTTGCAGTGAAAGATTTCGTAATGGCGATAGTAATGGTCGTGCATGGTGTGATGGTGGAACCGAGACGGTGATACTTCCGTCGTTCGTTTGTTGTTGTTAGTATTATAGCTATTGTTGAAACGACGAGTTGGCAAAATCGTTTGTACATTTGACAAAAGAAAATAAAAATATAAAAACAAAAACAAGATAAAGCTCCTCCCCGAATCATATAGACTCACAGTCTCTAGTGCGTATATGTTCCTCCTTGGACGAGACACCGGTCCGCCGCAGGATTATTCATTTTTGCCAGCTGAGTGAAACTGGAATAATGTGAAATGAAGAGTTTTGCTCAAGAACACAATACTTTGCTTGGTCTTGGAATCGAAGCCACAATCTTACGATCATGGATCCGACACAATAATCACTTAGCCACGCGCCTCACATCGGGCCAAATGCTTAGTGGAGTTTCTTTCGGCTCTTTGCGTTCAGAGTTCAAATTCCATCCATGTAAATTTTGCCTTTCAATCTTTAGGGGGCCGATATATATACACATGATGAGCATTGGGGGACGAGGTAATCAACTTGTTCACTCCCTTAAAACTGCTGCATTTGAGGCAAAATCTAAAACCATTAAAGGCAGTGATACGGTAGATCCATTAGTGCATCAAACAACGGCATGTCTAGCGTCTTATGACCTTCTGAGCTGATATTCCGCTGAGGTTGACTTCACCTTGTTTTCGGAATCCATGAAATAGGTGCCAACCAAGTACAGGAGCAATGTAATCTGTAGGGTGATCCGAAAGCCCCGTCAACCCCTACCGAAAAGTAATAAGAACAATAGAGGAACAATATAATATCAAACACATGTACTGGTTTTAATATATTCACTTTCATAAAGCAACGAGCTAGCAGAAACGTTACCACGCTAGGCGAAATGCTTAATCTCTTTGTCTGTCCTTGTTTGTCCCCTCTATCTTTAGTCCCCTGTGAACAATAAAGAAATAAATATAATCACTTTCATAAAGAGGCGAGCTGGAAGAAACGTTAGCATGCCAGGCAAAATGCTTAGCGGTATTTCGTCTGTCTTTACATTCTGAGTTCCGATTCCACCAAGGTCGATTTTGCCTTTCATCCTTTCGGAGTGGATAAATTAAGTACCAGTTGCGAACTGGGTCGATCTAATCGACTCCCCACCCCACCAAAATTTCGGGCATTGTGCCTAGAGTAGAAAAGAATATATTCACTTTCATTGACACTTACGTTGTTATACATCGAGAAAGTCTGAATGAACTCCATCATTTTTGTGGCACAAAATGACGCGGCGCTATGTTCTGTGCTTTGGTGATTGTTGCAAAGGCTGCCGAAACAGCGTCCATCAACTGTTGGGTATTCTGTTATCGCTCTCGTGAAACCCTCTCCTGGATAATAGAAAATTAAAACAATATTTACACGTGGTGACAAGACTTTCGGACCACGTTGTACCAAAAGTCAGAAAAAAAAAAGATTATTTCTATTGCTTAGCTGTAGCTAGTGAGAATCCCGCAGACCTGTATAGACAGAATCCCCGATGTTGACGCGATGTCGTTGTCGATCCTGGGAACCGTGATATGGCACCAGCTGGCAGAATCGTTAGCGCGTCGAACAAAATTCTTAGCGACATGTCCATCTTCATTCCCTGAGTTCAAATTCCACCGAGATCGACTTTGACTTTCATCCTTTCAGGGCCGATAAAATAAGTACCAGTCGAGTACTGGGGTCAATGCAATCGAATTATCCTTTCTCCCGAAAGTGATGGCCTTGTACCAACATTTCAAACCGATATTGGTATCCGTGAAAGTAGCAACAGAGGCGACGTGGAGTTGGTAACTTTGGTGGCAGATGTAGTGTTCAAGTTGGTTGGTGATATTATTGAGGCTGTTCGTTGTTTCCCCCATATGAAATCTAAGCAAACTAACCTATAAATCCTAAGGCCTCCAACCACGACCATCCCATCGGTTGTATATTACTGCACAATGCATTATCTTTACATAAGACAGTAATGTTTGATAGATTAAGATTTAGCTGTCATTTCTAAAGAGTGCAGGTCCGGACACTTCGTATAATTTTTCTTTGTATGGTTGTTGTTGAAGTTCTTGAAGTTGACGTATAGTTTTGTTGGTGTTTTGTGGTGGTGGTGGTGGTGGAGCTCGTGGTGGCGACGGTGACAGCAGAAAGAGTGATAAATGTGCAAGAGTCATGCTTAGTAATAAGGGACAGATAACTATCTGTTGTTTAGGTAATACCCAGGTTTGAAACTGTCCTAGATGTATAGGGTATAGATTAACAGTTATCAGCACGGTTATGTATGTGTCTCGTATGTGCGCGCGCGCGCGTGTGTGTGTGTGAAAATAAAGATAATTTCTTCTCTCTCTGTGTATATATATATATATCTTTATAGTATACCAGTATCTGTACATGAGAATCTCCAATTAGTGCGTGCGCATATGTGTCTACATGTGTGTGTGTGTATGTCTACGTGTCCGTGTGTGTCTTTGTGAGTTTGTATGTTTATGATTGATGATCACTTTTGATCTCTGTCCATGGACGATGAATGCTTCCTTGCATCGATAAACGTTTTCTTCGTCTTCCCCTCCGCCGCTTCTTCTCCATCTTCCACTTCCCCCTTCCTGCATTATCAACATTATCATCTGCTACTACTACTACTACTACTACTACTAGTACTACTACAGTTTCATTCCTGATTATACAATTTCTTCCCTCTATCCCTCTGGGACCTACTTCTCTGCTATTTCTCTACCACACAGACACTTCCGTTCTCCTACCAACGCACAAATGGTTACGAACTTCGTAGTTTGAAATTCTAATATCTAAATTTTTCTCAACATTAATATAGAATTCTTGCCCTATTCACGTTATAAGTCATTTTCTTTCTGTTGTTTTATCTCTTACAGAATGGTTTAGTTGTTACATTTTTAGTCGAAGTATGGAGTGAAGTTTCGAATCCAATTAATGTTTAGTATTCTGAACTACAACAATTTTCAAGAGGATATATTTACTTTCGTTATCTGTAATGTAAATTCTCAATGTAAATCATAAAAGAAAGATTAGAATTTAGTTCGGTGCTGTATATTTCTATATCATTTAATATCTATTTGCATCATTTATAGTATAGAGGAACGTTTCTATATATATCTCATCAGTACAGTTATTGAGCAATTTTACGAATAATCCTAAACACCGGGTGTACGTATTCTTTACTTTCACCATTTTTAGATATACTTATATGCTAAGTGTTCTGTAATGGTATT
Organism: Octopus bimaculoides; assembly: GCF_001194135.2. Classification (NCBI taxonomy): domain Eukaryota; kingdom Metazoa; phylum Mollusca; class Cephalopoda; order Octopoda; family Octopodidae; genus Octopus; species Octopus bimaculoides. The sequence goes on along the minus strand of NC_068988.1, from coordinate 22,088,884 downwards.
TTTTTTTTGTTTTTCATCATTTGCAAACACACCTTACAATTATATTTATAAGTTATCAATACGATAGTTTCAAACTTATATTAAAACCCACAAGCTTATAAAAAAAAAAAAGAAATATGATGTAAAATAGAGGAGCGAAAAGGGGTATCCGCGTTCACCAAAAGTATTGTGACCTGTAAGCAAAAGTTTTTCCCCAAGGTATTTCAATCAAGCTAACGAGGTTTTACTTCTCCTGACAAAATGAAACCATTACCTGCTGTACAGTATAATTATTCTTACACGTAGCTAGTCGCCCTCTTTGACTAGTAGTCGAAAGCTATTTATACTCAGAAATGGTGATAAACGTCTTCGTATTTTTAATTCCTGATTTAGAATAATGTGTAACTTTAGCCTATCATTAGTATTGAACGGTTTGTACTATTCACGTGACTTGTCATTTATCTTCTATTTTTTTCCATCGAGAAGGAGTGGGTGGATTAGAGGAATTGTCGGAGGATATGATAAAACGTTTTGCGGTATATGTTTCGGTGCTTAACGTTGTGAGTTCAAACCCTGCTGAAAACATCTTTTACCTTTTGAGACGATAAAATAAAGTACCAGTGAAGTACTTGGGTAGATGGTATCGGCTAGCATTTTCCTCTCGATTTTACTTATCCTGTGCCTAAATTAGAAACCTCTATTTTCTGTTGCAGAGATAATATACTGTACTGCATTTCTTAAAAAGTATTTTTATAATTTTTATGTATTTATTTCATTATAAATGCAAAACAACATCACGGAGAGAATCGACGTAAGCTTAAATAC
>NC_068988.1:22085931-22087887 GCF_001194135.2 Octopus bimaculoides | reverse complement strand
GTATTTTTATAATTTTTATGTATTTATTTCATTATAAATGCAAAACAACATCACGGAGAGAATCGACGTAAGCTTAAATACTAAACCGTGATAGGTGGACCGGGATATCGCGAGGAATTACTGTGTATTCAATAGGGTCGCAACCACTTCTGCCACCACATTCCCAACAAGAGTAACTTATTTCGGAATAGTATTTGTCAAGGAAGAGATTTGAACTAGAGCAACTAACACATGGACGTGCTATTCAGGACATTGAAAACACAAAAAGTTGTTAAATTCAATTTAAATTTTAAGTTTATTTCCTGAGTTATCCGATTCTTTTTTGCTATACAACTGCAACCTGATCGCTGAAGGCAGTTCCATGTGAGTGATTAGTTTTCAGTTGTGAAACAAAAATTTTGACACCTCATCAAATAGAATTTAGCATTTAAAGTGAATTTAACAGCTTTTTTTAAATATTATTAAATGGTTGAATGGTTCTTCCATCTGATATCTTATTTATCACATCGCTAACTATTTCAGTAATAACGTAAGAAAAAAGAAATCGCCGTCGACAACGACGACAAAACACATCCGACATCATTATAGTCACGATTAATTTTCTTTAACAATTATAACTATACTAGTAGTACCAAAACTATTACTACTAATAATGCTTTCCATTAAAGGCACATAGCCTGAAATTTGCTGGAGGAGACAAGTGGATTACACTGACCCCACTACTTAACTAGAACTTATTTCATTGGTCCTGAAAGAATAAAAAGCAAAGTCGACCTTGGCGGAATTTGAACTCAGAACGTAACGGCAGACGAAATGCCGCTAAATATTTTTCCCGAGTGCTAACGATTCTGCCAGCTCACCGCCTTTGTTGTTTCTACAATTGACACATCTTGTGCTAGAATCAGCTCTATTATATCAAAATTATCAATGTCACATAATTTATGTGTGTTGTTATATGTTTTTGGTATTTCCTCCCAGGAAGACTCCCCTTAAATACGTAGCATGTTAAAAAGCACCGTACACTTCTTACCCTAGCAAAACGGATCGCTGCAGACTCAACAAGAAAGACAGTTACCGCCAATTCGCAGTTATTTCTGCTCATCAGTGCCGTATTCCCCATTATATAAGTATATAAAACTGGAATGTTGTTTGACTTCAGCGATACTGTTATACATCAGATAGATATTAAACTATTTGTATATGTTCAGGCCAGCGATCCAAATTCGTTTCGAGGGTGAATAGACTATTGGGCACTGGTGAGCTCTTGGTGACTTTTTAGAGAACTCTCTCACAAATGCATGTTGCACAGTCTTGTTCGACTGTGTTCCAGAATACTCCAACACACAAAACGCTTTTTCTCTTCCATTGAATGCCATTTCTATACGAGAAAATATAAACATATCAAACATTAAGCATACAGGTTTCATCTGCTTCTACACAGGCAGTTAAAATTTGAAGTCATTTGAACAAGAACTGGCAAAGTTATTAGACTTCGAAATATCAAATTTCAGCTCAATATTTAAGAGATGAGAAATTATAGACATTTTTCACATCAATTACATTTGACGAATATTTGTCCTCATCTTGTTTGTTGTTAACACAACGTTTCGGCTGATATACCTTCCAGCCTTATATTTCCCCAAGACATCTGTTGAAGGCTGGAGGATATATCACCTGCAACGTTGTGTTAACAACAAGATGAGGACATATATCCGTCAAATGTAAATAATGTAGATATCAAATTATTTGAAATACCCCGCATGTGTGTGTATATATATATATATGGGAGAATATACAAAAAATAACAACAGACGAGGACAGGTGGTGTAAATAACAAAAGTATATATTAGTATGACGCTCGGGAATACGGAAAGTCTTTGACGTTTCGAGCTACGCTCTTCAACAGAAAGAATACCGAGACAAGGAGAAAAACATATATATATATATATATATATA
>NC_068988.1:22082389-22085721 GCF_001194135.2 Octopus bimaculoides | reverse complement strand
TAAACAATCCTGCGAAGGAACCCCGGTAAGGGGGAGAAATGTGTGTGCCAAGAAAACCAGGAAACCTGCCCTATAAATCTGAATGACTCGGTGAGGATATAAGAGATTAAAATGACAATAGAGTAAGGAATTGTCATGAACTTCATTAGCTTATAAATGTTTCTTTCTAAGATGCGAAATAGAGAGAGAAACAAAGGGTCAATAAATATTTTTCTACATAAGGATTCTAGCCAGATTATCGATAGATAGATAGGTAGATAGATAGATAGATAGATAGATAGATAGATAGATAGATAGATAGATAGATAGATAGATAGATAGACAAAAGAAAAAATATATATTTATCATAGATGTTGTATATATTCTTTTCCAAAAGGGGTTGAACTTATGATCTCATCGTTAGTTCTACCACATGTCATGTGATCAAATACTATATAAAAAGAAACAAATATACATATAAATGCACAAGCATGACAGAAGCAAATAGATACCCCATAAACCATCGTTTCATGTTTATTCTAACTTGTAAAGGTTTATATTTTTTATTGATTGACATTTTTATGTTTCAGATTCTATATGTGACTGTTTAATCATACCATGTACAAAATAAGCCTTGGAACTGTCTGAATTTCAATGAGACTGTGTTGTGGGTCACCCTGAAGGTGGACATATTCAGCGTAAAATCTCAGAAAATAATGAGATCTCGCTTTCTACAGTTAATAAAGTGTGTGTGCAATTCACCAGAGAAGAGGAGATCACATCACCTTTCCCAGATCAACCAGGGCCCTCTAACAGAGCCCTTATTTTTCATAAGAGAAGAGTAGAGGATAATCCTCGTTGCAAGACCTCTGGCATAGCACAAGAACAGCTGCCAGGTATCACCACAAATTTGGTTACTATGACAGAGCATCAAGAAGGAAGCCACTTCTTCAACACGCCAACATCAAGCGGAGAAAAGATTGGGCCAGCGAGATGGTGGTGAGGCCACTAGCAATTTAGGAATCTGCCATATTCTCTTATGAGTCCAGATTTGTTGTATTTCCTGACAGTAGTCGAGCGGTGGGTCTGGAAACTCTGTAATCAAAAATTTGATGTGAAACAATTGCAGCCAGCAATGTAACACAGCAGCTATTCTGTGATGGTCTGGGCAGCAATTTGGAGCAGTGGTTGGTCAGAGTTGGCGGAGTGTGAGGGAAACATAAACGCAGATAAATATGAATCCATATTGCACTGAAATGATTAAAGACTCTTTATGGGGCTTCTTTTCACACGGCTAAGATGCCCCAGGATTTGTTGAATGAGAATGGCATTAGAAAGCTTCCGTCACCAAGGCAGTCACCAGATATGAACCCTATTAAACACTTCTAGAGGATAATGGACAGGGTACTACATAAAAAGAACAAGAAAGAATCTTCAAAGTCAGATCTTTTTAGATTACAGCATGAAACTTGGCAAGAAATTCCGCAAGCAAATATTCTTCATCTGATCAGCAGCATGCCTTATAGGGTCCTTGCCTTGAAAAATGCAAAGGGCATGTCTACTAAATATTAAATATTCACATTATAACAATAAATAAATTGAATGTATAATTTTGGATTTAAATAAATTTTAATGATTATAAGGATGTCTATTTACTTCTCTCGTGTCTATGTATATATATTAATGAATAATAGGATAGAAATAATTTTATGCACAAATGCGCAGCAAACCTTACTATTGAGGTCTCGCATTTAGAAGGTAAAACATAAGTATATTTCCAAATTATTTAAACATGTATTTTCACTATAGAACAGAAACGTGGCTTCGGTGATATTCTATCGCTGATATCTGGAACTCAACGCCTTGAATAATGTTTACAGAGAAAAAGATTTTTTTCAAATAAAAACTGCAAGATTCTAAGGGAGGATTTTTTTTATTACTATAGGTTAGAATGTCGGTTAGCCACATTTGTGAAGTTTTGTAGTGCAAAGAGAAATAACAGGAAGTCCAGATGGTTAGTCAGAGATCACTTTTTTTACCAGAGTCTATTTCATAGAGATCTGCATTATCAACCGTGTCATAAAACACTTTACAAATATCACTTGGTTTACATTTATAAACATATCAAAAACCATACGACCATTTTAAATTAAATGCTTATATCATTTCTGAATGCAAGTTTATATTTCTACTAAATAACTTTTTTTCCCACCACTTCCTACTCACATTCTTTCCTCGTTTATATGATATATCCCTCAGTTTATTCAATTTTTATCTGCCTTTGAAATCAGGAAAATGGTTAACGTTCTTAGAGGTATAAAAATGACATCACAGAAATTTAGAATAGAAACGCTTTCGGTTTATTTCTTTATGTGTTTGTATAAAAACAAATTTGCATTAAAAGTATCTAATACCCCTTTAATGAACGTTGTTTTAAACATAACGTAGCAGTTTTATGGTGACTACGTTTATGTTTTGCTTTATGCACTAACTGATTTAAAATACCGGTGAGAGGAGCTGTACATTAAATTCACAATATAATCACACAACTTTACGTTTGGATCGATAATTACACGTGACACTCAATGGTAAGAGATATTAATGTATGGATTGGAAATACGTTCCATCTAAATGATGTTTGTAAATCCATTCGTTTTGTTTCAGGCTAAAAATACGTAACCCTTAAGGGCTAAATTTACTGTGTAGATATAAAGAGATTATTCATTCTGGAATCCACTCCATTCTCGAGTGGCGGAGATAACATATAGATTTAGCCAAGAATGTTGTTAACACTCGCGTCGCTATGTAAATCGAAGACAATGAAAGGAATTCAACACTGCAAGCTAGTGAAACGTATGTCATTCATATTGTATTGTCACTGTTCACAGCTGCGATTCAAACCAGCTTGCTCGTATCTACTTATGTTAGATAGGCTGGGCACTAAATATGAAGTGCATTGGTGACAAAGTTTGGACAATAAGCCCTAACTAATCACATGACTGATTGGTGGTTGGTGGGGTGGTGCGTTGTTTGGTACACTAATCAGTCATTCTTATTTGGAAACATTGTTTTATATTTAACTAGCAGAAATACCCGGCGTTGCCCGGGTTAAAGAGAATAATGAAATCTAAAAACGCCGTCTAGACTACGCATCATCTTTATATATAGAGATGTATATACACACACGTATATATATGTATATCAATATAAATATATGAAAGTCAATGAAGTTTCGTAAAAGAAGGAGATCATGTACATACTTTCTTGCTGTTGTGATTATAACACCTCGTTGTAAACTATGTTCCTTGTTTTCCCCTGTGGAGCATATATAAATAGGTTTTTTTTTGCTGCCC
>NC_068988.1:22074940-22076867 GCF_001194135.2 Octopus bimaculoides | reverse complement strand
TTGCTCTCTTGAGGGCAAACCACCATTTGTTATTGATGATGGCTCCCGTCAAAGCCTTCTTTACTAACGTGCTAATCCGGTCTCTGAAAACCTGTCTCGACGGGAAAGACGCGTTTAGTTTCCAGTAACCGGGGCCCTGCCTATGTGTCTTATCTAAGTCTAGCGTATACGTCACAAGTTTGTGATCCGTGTAGCTGACTATGTGAAATTGTGGACACCCTATGCTATCTCTACCTACTCTCTTACACAGTACTCTATCTAGATACGATCTCGACGACCCGATGCGGTTTGTCCATGTCCACATTGGCGCATTCGGGTAGTCGAGTCGGTACCTGTCAGACAGTTGATCTTTAAATAAAATTCGTCAAACATTGCTTCAAATGAAAACTTATTTTTATCTACAGATTCTTGTTTTTAATGCTTTCAGATATTATCGGATATAATTTTAAAAGTTTCACAATCATACTGCATGTTGCTATATGCGTATATAGATAAATCAATTCGCGCATTGTTGCTTTCGGTTATACCCAAGCAGATCCAAATAAGATGTGTATAAGATGATTTTGAGAAACATTGTTTAAACACGTAAATATCTGGAAAGAGATATTCGGAATAAGGACTCATAGTCTTAAGTCTGAGTAAATAATATTCTATTCTACCCTGTAGTTTTTTTTTAAAGCTTTACGTAAGTGCAAACCACCACAGGTTGAAGGGGCAACGATGGAGTCTGTATTGGCTCTACACTACGCCGTAATTGAATAACGAAATCGTGTTGCTGGGTGCAAAGTAATCGTAATCTGCAAGTGACAGCCGATAAATACATGCATATGCTCACATATACACAGACATATCAAGCGCACCAAACTGCCTTTAGTTATCTAGAAAAAAAATTTCTTAGAGGCGGGTGGGGAAGCAACTTTAAAATCAATGTTAGCAATAAAGTACAGAACATCAACAATGCAATAACAGCAAAAGCACCATGATGATGATGATGATGATGATGACGACGACGACGACGACGACGATGATGATGATGATGATGATGATGATGATGATGATAACAACAATAATAACAACAGCAATAATAACAACTACAGTGGCAAGAGCTGAATAATAAAATCTTGTACACCTTCGGAGTATGTTTGATTGCAAATTATGATTGTTGCCGTTTTTAAAACATATTCAAAATCAACAGAACAAAAAGTAAATCATACACAAACACACACACAGACATACAAGCAGACACACACACACACATGCACTCACATTCACACACATACACGCACACACATTGACACACGCACATATGCTCACAAGCACAAACACATACATTCAAATCAATAACAAGAGAACAATAAATATAGAAAACTAAACAACAGCTAAATAAAAATAAGAAAAACGTCGTTATATGATGTGATACATAATGGCGAAAAGCTACAAACAACAGCTTTGCTAATGACAAGGTTAAACCCGTGAGTAGTAATTATATTTTATCTGGCTTGCTTTCTAAATTTACTCCTCATTCCACGTACCCACCACAATACTCTTTCCCTCTGTTTGTCTCTATCTCTCTCCTCCTCTCTCTTTCTCTTGCTCAATATAGATAGATAGACAGATAGATAGATAGATATCGATTCCGGTATATTTACATACACGTGTACACACACAAGGATAAACAGAAACGTGTTTCTCTGTGTGTGCGTGCTCGCTTTACCCCTCTCGTTCTTCCTCTGTTACTTCTACGTATCTCATTTTCCCCCTCGTACTTCCTCTCTTTCTCTTTTCCTCTCGTTCCTCACCTATTTTTCTACTTCCTCCCTTTGTTTCTCCCTCTACCACTCTCTCTCTTCCCCTTACACCGGCATGGTCACATGCTTCCGGTCAATAATCCTTTTCTTCCTTGGCTATCGCCGAGCAAACACGCGTA
>NC_068988.1:22071317-22074174 GCF_001194135.2 Octopus bimaculoides | reverse complement strand
ATATATATATATATGCATGTATGTATGTATATGTATATTCATACAATACATTTATACATGCATGTTATAAAAGAAGGAATGAAAATTAAACACAAACAGTATTTCTGGACGAAAAATTACAAATTATTTTGAGCAACAAACAAAGAATTTAGCGTAAATTAGTCGTTTACACTATCACGTGATAAACTCGTAAAATCATCTAATCTTGATTAACTGAAGGATAGCTGGAACATAATTCAAGATTTTCCTTTAAGCCTTTTACAGTTTTAGAGTTAAAGATATATATGCATGTGTGCGTGCGTGTGTGTGTGTGTGTGTGTGTGTTTGTGTATGTGTTATTGAAAGACTTCCTCGTGATCAGAATGGCATTGAAACGGAATGCACTATTTTTCTGAATCATTATTAATGATGTATAAAGGCGCCGAGGTGGCAGAGTCGTTAGCAGGCCGGCCTATATGCTTGGTAGAATTTCTTCCGTCTTTATTTCTGACTTCAAATCCCTCTCAGGTTGAGTTTGCCTCTCATCCTTTGGTGGATCGATAAAATAACTACCAGTAACGAGCTTGGGTTGATGTAATCACTTTCTCCTTCTCTTCGAAAGCTGCTGCCAAAATTTGAAACCATTATCAATGTTACATAAATGCGGTCGTCAAAAAGAATCGTTAGCGTTCCAGAGAAAATACTCCGCAGCATTTCGCCCCTTTCGTTTGTTTTTTTACGTTCTGAATTTCATATCCGCTGAGGTCGACTTTGCGTTTCACCTTCCGTTGTAAATGCAACATACCAGCCAAATACTGGGTACGATGTTGTTGTTGGCACTCTTTTGCTTACGACGTCGAAGGTTCTAGTTGATCCGATCAACGGAACAGCCTGCTCGTGAAATTAAGGTGCAAGTGGCTGAGCACTCCACAGACACGTGTACCCTTAACGTAGCTCTCGGGGATATTCAGCGTGACACAGTGTGACAAGACTGGCCCTTTGAATTACAGGCACAACAGAAACAGGAAGAAAGAGTGAGAGAAAGTTGTGGTGAAAGAGTACAGCAGGGTTCGCCACCACCCCCTGCCGGAGCCTCGTGGAGCTTTAGGTGTTTTCGCTCAATAAATACTCACAACGCCCCGTCTGGGAATCGAAACCGGGATCCTATGACCGCGAGTCCGCTACCCTAACCACTGGGCATTGCGCCCCCACACTGGTTAGGACATAATTGATTAAACCCATCAAAATTTCGGACTTTGTGCTTATAGTGGAAAGGATTATTAATTTAATATGAAGGCGGCTAGCTGGCAGAATTCGTAGCTTATCGATTAAAACGCTTAGCTGCATTTCTTCTGTTTCTACGTATTGAGTTCAAGTACCGCCTTTTACACTTTTAGAATCGATGAAATAAGTACTTTTCAACCCCAAAGTCCAAATCTTGTGGCTGCCACATGAAGTATTATAAATTGCATATCGAAAAATTTGGAATTGAAAATTAAATAAAATACAAGAGGGTGCTGAAAAGTTCCTGACTTTCGGTAAAAGAATATATACCGGAAGATCAGTTAATTATGATTTTATTCAACGTATTCTCCTCTAAGTTTTACACACTTTTATTTTAGTTTTTCTAAGCCCTGTTAAAGAACTCGGAAGGTTGGGCCTCCAATCAGGCCTTTCGAGATACCCTTGAAACCAAAACCATTTCACCGTCCTCTCATATATACCTTATTAAGGGAGGAAGAAAAAGCAAATTTCCACTTAAAATTTTCATTAATATTTTTAGATAAAATCTTTAACCATTAATTGAATCCATCCATTGATATACGATTCCATTTGAAATGATAGGCTTCAAAATCGAAGCCCTTTTTTATGTGTATCAGAATTTTTCATATTGAAGCAAAACTTAGCGATTCATTATTTATAAAATATTCATGTTAATCCAAGAATTATTTTATTTGAGCTGATATTGTCGGTTATTTGTCAATGACTTGCGTGGGGCGGTTAATGTTTAACACATTCTGGCATTTGGAAAATAACCATATATTGAGCAGTCTTATTTTATTCTATTATTGGTTACAGTCATTTGACTGTGGCTATGTTTGAGCACCGTCTTGAATAATTTTAGTCAAATGAATCGACACAGGATTTTTTTTCTCTCTATAATTAGGTACTTATTGTATCGGTTTCTTTGGGAAAAACCGCTAGGTTACGGTAACATAAACACAATAACACGGGTTGTCAAACAGTGGTGAAACACAAACACACACACGCACACACATGCAGCAACACAAACGCACAGAAACACACATATATGTAGATAGATAGATAGATAGATAGATAGATAGATAGGGCTTATTTCCGTTTCTGTCTAACAATACCATATATATGTATTTCCGTGTCTGTCTACTAGATACACTCACAAAGCTTTGGTCGACTTGGAGCTATAGTAGAAGACGCTTGCGCAAGACGCCACGCAGTGGAACTGAACCCGAAACCATGTGGTTGGGAAGCAAGCTTCTTACTGCACAACCACTCGTTTAACTTCATTACGTACAATAAAACCTAATTCGTAACTAAGACAATGGTTGAGCGTAGATGTTGCTGATGATTTAAAATGGCTTTGTGCAAACTATGTGAAGATATCAAAGGAATTGATATTATTATTCAAATTGCTGTCTGTTTTGAAAGGTGTAACGGTTCATGAGTTCCATTAAAACAGAAATTATCTTTTTGCATTTATTTGCGATTATATAATTGCTTCTTGAAATTATTTAAACTGAAGAAAGCAAATTAAGAAATTGAAATAGTTGCATCTACATATAAATATATACATATATATATATACATATATATATATACATATATATATATATATATA
>NC_068988.1:22067179-22068005 GCF_001194135.2 Octopus bimaculoides | reverse complement strand
ACAGGTTCTGACGTTGCATCATAATTTCTTGCTTCCGTTTTCTCTTCAATTATTTTCAAATACTCCAAGATTTCCTCCCCAGACGACACAAAAAGTCCGAACAAGGGCAGTTCACAAATCCTGAATAATTCAAGCTTTCACAGCTCCTCATCCGGCGTCTCTCCACTAAACACGAGGAGTAACATTGCACCGCCAAGACAACCAAAAACACGCGCGTTACACTCAAAATCCACAATCCAACCGACAAACGCTAAACAGGAAGTAAGCCTCGCTTCTTACCACAGAGCCACATACCGATACACACTCTCACTCGCGCGCGCACACACCCACTCGCGTGCACACACATGTATGTTTTAGTTCACTGGTTTCAGCCAGAGATTGAGACCATGCTAGAAAAACCGCCTTTGGTGTGACAGTTTTTCTTTCCGGAATTGTTTATCGTGAAGGAATGAATTCAACAAGGATGCTCTTCTTCGTATTTCCTACCGCGATGACAGTACATATAGTATCTTCGACAAAACATTTGTCTAAACATTCTGTGAAAACCTCCACATCCACATCTCGCGGATCTCTGAGTTTGTTTAGCTGAACTTTGAAAAGTACTCGGCCCTTGAAACCTAAACAGTTACAGTACTGTGTCCATATTTTAGACAGAGAAAACGGGATCTTTGGTAAGATGCAAAGCCTGCCAGTTCGATGTTTGGTATAGCTACGTCAAAATGGGAGTTTGACCATCCGATATCTTCTATATCTCTATTACTGCATATATTTCGCGTCTGATTGTATCTTTGCTGTTGCCTTCCATGTATATACAATCATATATATA
>NC_068988.1:22058946-22066708 GCF_001194135.2 Octopus bimaculoides | reverse complement strand
AGATAGATAGATATTCATTCGGTTCTGATTTTGCCTAGTGGCACTTGAGGCGACAGCAAGATAGCTCCACCTTCTTCCAGCAAGTTTCCACACGCAACAGAAATGATGACAAGAAATACATACATTATATATATATATATATATATATATATATATATATTTGTCAAATTAAATGCCTGTTGAAACGAATTTTCAGACAATCGATATGTGAACTCCACTAAACGTAAAAATTTTATTTTTCGGAAAGAGAACGAAAGCAAAAAGAAAAAAAAAATGGGAGGAAACAAAACAGAAATGTTGAAGATAAATCTGTATTAATAAACATATAAATAATTTGTCTCGATAGAAATTATTTCATATGAACTGCAAAATGATCAATATGTAGAACCTCATTCTTTGCTTAACTATGATGTTTAAATATTGCTTATTGCAATTTGCAGCACAAACCACGTAAGATATTTAATTACAAGTTCGTTCCGGCTACAACTCTTTGAAGTCTAATCGATTATGAACAGAATAACCCTTAGAGCCAATTACATTTAAGTTAGACCAAACAAACTAAATTTCAGCTAGCGTACGCACATGGAAAAGTTTTGATCTATGTGAGATTCAGGCGCATGCGTGGCTGTGTGGTAAGAAGTTTGCTTCCCGACCATATGCTTCCGGGTTCAGTGTCTTCTACTATTGGGCAAGTGTCTTCTATTATAGCCTCGGGCCGACCAAAGCCTTCTGAGTGGATTTGGTAGAGGTAAACTGAAATAAGCCCGTCGTATATACATATGTGTGTGTGTGTGTGTGTGCATGTGTCTATTTGTGTGTTCTGCAAATTAATATAAACAGCCAGGTGTAATGTGATATCATAAAAGAAATGTTTAACCGTCACTTTGACTAAGCATGCCGGAGAACCTACATTGCTAGAAATGACCATGGGATTGCACCTAGAAAGTTACCCTCCGAGGTACAAGTCCAGAGAGGTTGTTTATGGAAGACCAGCAGTCGCCCATGCATAACAGCGTCCCCTCTCCACGCCACTAATGTTATCCAAGGGAAAGGCAAAGGGGTCAATACAGCTTGACATCAGTGACGTTGCAACTCATTTCTACAGCCGAGTGAACTAGAGCAACGTGAAATAAAGTGTCTTGCTCAAGAACATAACACGCAGCCCCATCCGGGAATCGAACTCGCAGCCTCACTATCGTAACCTCGACATATACAAGTATATATTACATGTATGGCCACGTGACGTAATAGAAATAGAAAACAAATTATCCATTTATGACACAATCCCGTTTTGAAAGAGGATGATATTTAGGTTTGTGTAATCGTATATGTTTATTATTCAGCCCTTGAAATTATGTGACTTGAGGGAGATTAGCTGGTATTTCTACCAAGTAGAATTACTTCATGGTAGTTTGACTCTTCAACTTGAAACCATTTTATAGTTCACGGTCTATGGTTTAGTGGGCGGGAGATACATTGTAACCAGGGCGAAGAAAGACAAAGCAATTCCTAAGTACTTTCTGTGAGGTGACACAGAAACAGCTACTGTAAGTGCAGTGACGTATCATTTCCTCATCTCTACACAATACTAAGACATTCATCTCCAGCTTCCCATTAACCGATTTTGTGCTACGATACATTGACGATGGTTTTAAGATGCCACTTGACAGTTGTCAATTAAAGGGTGCAGGGTTAATATGGGTTAGGTGACTAAGTCTACCGAGGTCAGGAGACGTATCTTTCTTTTGTCTATTTCTCTTTTGCTATCGTTCTTTTTATTATTGTGACTATTAGTAATATTATAATTGTTATACTATAAAATATTCGTTATTAATGTTACTATTCTTCTTATAATAAATATTTACTTAATCCCTTCACGTTCTGAACTAAAACGTCTCCTTGGTGTTAATAAATGTAGCAGTCAAATGCTGAATCGATATAATAGATTGTTCTTTTTCTTAAAATTTGTGTAATTTTACATGTGTAATTCGGTTACTATTTGTATTACTGTTTGCGGAGATTTCCTACGAAAGCCGTACCCATTAGTTTTGTGTGCGATTGGATTAGCACCTTAGATGCACGGACGTGTAGATAGAGTATAACCAATAGGTTTAAATGTCTTGTGGGCCTGCTGCGACAGTTCCACTTTTGACAGTCACAGCCTGCCGATCCTAAATATACTACTGGTGACTTTGACAATGAGCCTGTTCGCAGACTTATGCTATTGAAGAAACAGACTATAAATTTGCATCATATTTGGCAAGATTAGAACATAGAGATTGAGGTAATGGAATCATACTCATGGTATGGAAAGTTTGCAGAGGCTGGACTTCGGAATTATTTCAGTGGGAATCGGGAGTACACATTTGTTCATATTAAGTGGTTGAACTCACATGAAAGGTAAATAAGAGTAGAATTTGTCAATTTTAGCAAAGTTACAGCAATAGGGAATAATGCATTAGAGAAAAAAATTGCTCGATGCGAACAGGAAAGGTATCGCTCATGGCGACAAACAGGGCCGTAAGAAATGCCTCTACCTCTTCGTCTGCTAAGACACTGCCTTGCAACAAGAGACAACAATGTGCTATAATATTCCTAGAAAATTTTCGGAAAAAATCTATCCACGAGCAGTGAGATATTAGAAATTATGAGCATCGATGTAAAACTCAGCGTTTTGCTTCCAGTCTGTGGTAAACTTGCAATGTGTTGCGCGGGAAGCTGATTTGGTTGATACAGTAATAGCTGGAACTGAGTGAGAAGTGGAAAAAGAATAGTAAAGCAGAACTCGATTGTCAGCCTTATGCCTTCCAATGTACCTTTCCTAACCTCTTAATTACTGTCTTCACTGTAGTCCATTGCAATTGGCTGCAGTCTGGGAGTAATGAAACTACAGTCGTGGATCTTTATGTCTTCGTGATAGTACTAAAGAAGGACATTAATATATTATAGAACATTTAGGCCCACAACACTATAAAAATATGAAATTAACGACTTTCGGAAAGTTGCTCACTAAGAGGTTTGGAATATATCACTGATTGTATATTTGGAATTGCAGAAATTGTGTGATACCTGAAAGTTCAGTGCGATAAATCGTGGCTTCTACACTGCTTCTACACCGTGCTTTGGTAGATCTCTGTTTATTTTACATTATTCCAATGCGTTCTAAAATCCTCCATCGCTAAACCCAGTTGTCCACAGTATATTTGGTTTCGCTCCAATGCACTCGTACACACACGTCCCCCACTGGCAATCTCCATCTTTCGATTAGCTGGGGATGTCTACTTTTTCATAATTTCTCTAGATTTTAACAAGGAAGCCATTACTCCAGAAGGTAAAAATGTTGAGGAGAATATCATTCAAACTGAGAGCGATTTTTTCAGTACATGGGAACATGATCACCGCGGTATCAAGAACATTGGAAATCAAAGTAATCAGCAGTAACCTGTACGGGTACCGACAAGTAAAGGAAGTGCATATCAACGGGAGTTAGTCCTTGAGTTTGCTTGTCGAGTCACTCACTACGATTACCAGAGTAACGCAAGTATCAAAGATGCTGAAAATAGACTCGTCGTTTATTGCACTAGAATAAATCATAAAATCTGCGACGGTAAAACTCGCACCTCACCAGGCACCCTATTATTTCCACAACAATTGTAGACACCAAGTACAAGCAGCAACAATATCCTTTTCTACTCTAGGCACAAGGCCCGAAATTTGGTGGTGGGGAAGTCGATTAGATCGACCCTAGTACCCAACTGGTACTTAATTTATCGACTTCGAAAGGATGAAAGACAAATCGACGTCGGCGGAATTTGAACTCAAAACGTAAAGACATACGAAATACCGCTAATCATTTCACCTGCTAATGTTTCTGCCAGCTCACTGCCTTGTTTTTATATATCAAAGCCCCAAATATTTTGCACCGGTGTGATTTGGCCGCTCTTCCAAGCAGATTAAGTCTCTTTTGTGTTGTTAAATAATGAAGGTGAGCCGCGTACTGTTTTAATTGCCCTATGGCAAGTGTTAAGGAAATTAGAGGAAGACCGCAAGGGCACGTGCAGTGCATCTAGTCATTGGTGAAACCACTTCAAAAAGCACTTATTTCACAAAAGCTACAAGAGTTTGTCTCAACTATCAGGCTGAACTTCATTTTCAATGGATCTTACTTGAGCAACAACAAAACTTGAAATTGTAAGTAGCGCTGGTTGTGGCTAGATGTCGGTGGTGGGGAAATGTGGCCCATATTGCGCTTCTAATGACTAATGACGGTGATAACCATGATGATGATAATGATGTGAATTCATAATGGTGATGGTGGGTACGGACGACGATGACATGGAAATTATGATGTTGTGGTTGTTGTTACTGCAGCTGCAGCTGCTGCTGTTGTTGTTGTTGTGGGGCTGGTGGTGGTGGTGGACTGTTAGATTTGTTGGTCTGGTCTTAGATTTGGTGGCAGTGATAGTAGAAGCAACAGCAGTAGTCAGCAGCAGCAGCAGCAGTAGTAGTAGTAGTAGTAGTAGTTGCAGTGGCGGTGGCAGCAGCAGCAGTAGTAGTGGTGATGGTGGTGGTGGTGGTGGTGGTGATGGTGGTGCTGGTGCTGGTGGTGTCGGCAGTAGTAGTAGTAGTAGTATGGGTGGTGGAGGAGGGGGTAGCGGTACAACATATTTAAGCAGAGAGTGGAACGAAAACCCAACTCGGATGTTACTGGGCGTATATCAAGATACCGCAACAGATCCTGTCATTTGTCCGCCTTGACTACATGAGTGCTTTTATTTTCATTCCAGATAAACGACCAACTAAAAATATTGGAGCTCCGTCGATTCTATTACGTTGATGCGAACTTCATTAACACGGTAATTAAAAAGATGCGGTATATTTTAAAGATGCCCTTAAAACAAAGTCGTAGTATGAATCTGTCTAACTAGAGTGTCTATAGCCATGGAGTTTTTCAAAGGGATCGTGTATCAGGATTTTATTTATCCTATTCTCGTTTCTTTTGTATTAGCTAAGCAATTTTTATTATGACGTAGAAAGGGGCAGAGATAGGAACAGGAGCATCCAAAATCTATTCTTAATGGCCGGCCTATAATTATACGTTGGAATGATATTCTGGGTAAGTCACTTCAGTATTGGTATGAAGTTTAGTGAAGATACTATGATGTGTTTTGGACGAGAGAAAAATAAGAAAGCAATGCATAGATGCACTCATTTCGGTCAAGTACAAGATTTGAACTCTATCTGGGAGAATGCAGACAGGCCTTCCAAAAAAGATTTTATCATTGATGAAACTATATGAAAGTTGTGCGTATGCGAATAAAAATGAAGACTTTGACAAAACCAGAAATAATACTTTTGTTGCTACCTAATTAGCAAACGTGTTAAATGCTTCATTAACGCAAGTGCAGTGTCGTCCATAGTATATGGATCTGTGGTATTGGACTGAATGAAATTAAATCTAGATTCTGTAAACTGTACCATTAGAAATACTTTTAAATAAAATACATCACGTTATACAAAAGGATTACTACTGTACATTGTGCATTATCAACATAAGGAGATAGGAAAAGCCAACAGGGTATCAGGAAGCAGTTTATATCTGCAGGAATCAATGTTATCTATTATATTTCCAACTAACAAGAGGCCTTGTTAATTAGGATTGTACGAAACTAGCAAATCGATTATCCACGTAGTAACAAAAATTCTCTCAAGAAAATGTAACATTTTTATTGTAAAGCGGTCTTTCGCCACTGCTTTATCTGTCTTTTGACAGCGTGCTAACGTTTTTTAATACTTTATTGCTCACAAGAGGCTAAACATAGAGGGGACAAACAAGGACAGACAAAGGGATTAAGTCAATTACATCGACCCCAGTGCGTAACTGGTACTTAATTTATCGACCCCGAAAGGATGAAAGGCAAAGTCGATCTCGGCGGAATTTGAACTCAGAGCGTAACGGCAGACGATATAGCGCTAAGTATTTCGCCCGGCGTGCTAACATTTCTGCCAGTTCGCCACCTTCTTCATGGCCGTGACATTAAGAGGCAAGGTTTGCAATCATGTGGTTCCGAGTTCAGTTCCCCTCGTGCCCCTCGGTAAAGAGAAGCTGTGTGATAGCCCATTGTATATGTATATATCTATGTATGTGTAATTTTGTGCTCGTTGCTGACGTTGCATGACAAACAGTTTTGGTTTTGTTACGTCCATGCAAATTAGATGTTCAGAATACTATAGAATATGCACCAGACTTAAAATAAATATTGAGGTCGATGTGATCGTTTAAACAATTTATTCTGGGCATTGCTCCATCATGACCACCGTCCAATGATTGAAGCAAGTAAAAATATAAGATAAAAAATAACCACAAAATCATAAATTTGCATAACGAAGACATCAACGAACTGAATGCTTCCTATGAAAAAAACCGATTGGTAACAGAAGCAACTACTTCCGTAGTACAAAACAAAACAGGCTATCACTATTAGATATAGTGAAAAGAATATCGGAATTCACCCAAAATATATAATAACAGATATCGTTTGTATAGATTATTTCAGAAACAATGCACTGAATCAGAAAATATGCTTCAAAAACGAAAACGTTAAAAAGCCACTTTGCATATTTTTATCTATAGCATGAATAGAAGAAACATGACAATGCTTACATAATTTTCCATGATAAAAATTACCAATTATCCTAGTGCACCAATTATCGACATATTAATACCTAATTATTATAATAGCTAAAGAATTATAGCGAATTAGCTATTGAATTTTTTTTTTAATAGATTGTGCTATTTAAGTAGTTTGTCCATCATCTGGTTATAACTTTTATATATAGAATGATACACAATTACTTCAGTAAATATATTGAGAGATTATTTCTAAGGACAGACATAGATAGATGGTAGAAAAATAGTAGTATCACTATATGTAAACATTGTTGAAGTATTCTTATTCAGTATCTGTTAATCTTGAACAGTTTTACGCAGGTTTTTCTAAGACGCACCTAATTCGTTTTGAACAAAGGAAATTCTTAATGTATTTCTGAAACTACGCGTAACTAAAAATAATATTATCAATAGTTTAGGAATAGTGATACTAATGAATTCTAAGTTTATCGAAGTTAAACATTTTGAGATATCGTTTTGTCGATGTAACTGATCCCCTAAGACTTCACTATCACATATCTGATCGACCGCGCAAGGATGAAATGCAAAATTAATCCCAATGGGAATTGCAGTCAGAATTTAAACAGACGTAATTAAATATAGCTAGGTTTTTAGTCTAATATTCGACTGTTTCTGCAAAGAAAGTCCACGATAAAAATATCTAGCAACTTCTAAAGTAGAAATCGAAAATTCATTACAAATATTTACCAAAAGTTGACTTGTTCAGTAACGACACACACAAAGGAAGGATAATATTTTTTAATACAAGTTCTAGCATAGGCGAATTTGATTATCATACATGAAGGGAATTCAATGCCAAGAACAAATTATTTAATATATAATAGCTGTCACGGTAATTTTACAGTTTCAGTATAATAAGTTAATTATAGATTTAAATTAATTTTGATTCGTTTTCACCAGGCAAACCGCCAAATATTTCTCTAGAAAATGGGTAACAGTCGACTGAATTGAACTAAGTTCATTGTTGACTGCTTTGTTATTGCTCCTAAAGCGACAGAGAGCATAAAATGTAAAATTTAATATTTGTAGGTATAAAACTTAGAAGAAAGCCACTTTCTTTTTCTCTCTCTC
>NC_068988.1:22053535-22058936 GCF_001194135.2 Octopus bimaculoides | reverse complement strand
TCTCTCTCTCTCTCTCTCTCTCTCTCTCTCTCTCTCTCTCTCTTTGCAGTTCGGTTAATTAGAGACATACACACATAAGACTCTAACTACAGAGAAAAGTCGAAATTGACTGTTTAATGTCCATACCGTTTTCATTAGGGATGTAAGGTAAGTGTCTTCAACTCAGAGACCAAATTATCAGAAAGCAGCAAAGATTTCACTCTGCAGCAATAGGTAATTTACTACGTTGGTACATACCAGCAGCGTGACAGCGATTGTTGATTAGCCCTAGGTTAACCCTAAAGATCAAATTCAATCAAGGCGGACCTAGAATCTCAGCAGCAATATTTCTACCGTTTTAACTTGTTACAGTGACCATCGACCATATTATTTATTGTATCTTTCTTTGTAAGACTGTCATGTAACGTGATTTGCTGGAGTATATAGATTTCTTTATTAAGGTGAGCAGA
Source organism: Octopus bimaculoides (assembly GCF_001194135.2). Classification (NCBI taxonomy): domain Eukaryota; kingdom Metazoa; phylum Mollusca; class Cephalopoda; order Octopoda; family Octopodidae; genus Octopus; species Octopus bimaculoides. The sequence goes on along the minus strand of NC_068988.1, from coordinate 22,058,487 downwards.
GTTGGACATACAAGGGATAATACAATGTAGAATTTTTCTTTTCGAAACCGATAAATAGAGACCGAAAACGTTTTGGGATGTGTACACAAAGGATAACAAAGTGTCGTTTTAACAACTGAAATTCCTAAAAGGGGAAGAAAATAAAACACTGACTAGGGTTATCCGTGGAAAAAAAAAGCCTGCGGAAAAAAAACACGGAAAAAACTATGGGAGCAAAGCGCCCTTTGTCTTTTTGTTCTATAGGTTTATGCTTAAAATGGGTTCGTCATTCATGCGTTCTATCCTTGCTACATTCACCCACCTTTTAAGGAAATCTTCATTAGACAAAACTTTCCTCTCTACTCTCATCTTCCTTTTCAAGTAATGCTTGAAAATGTTAATGAGAGGTTGGTCAGGGTGGAAGGTATTTGTCTTTAAGCCTTTCAAGTGAGTCCGCCATACACATTCTTTCGCCATACCCACCAGTATGATGAAAACTGCCTTGCCTTTCCGGTTAAAGGAAAGTGGCGGGGCAATATTTACGATAGACTCGGCTGACAACAAGACTCGTCCCACACTTGACAGCAGCTGTTCGACATAGATCCACAGGTCTGAAATATTTGGACATTGCTTCTCGGAAAGGTCCATTCAGTGTTTCTTGATCCGTGTCCGTAGACCTTGTCTCCAGCGGGCAATGGTCCCCAATAGCACTGCCAGGCTAGGGATCTCTAGGAATTGTCTATAGATCCTGGCCCGAAAGTTGTTCTGAAGTGTTACGTCATAATTCATTATCAGCCATATTTTGAAACGTTAAAAGATAGAATAACGAAATCAAACACGATTAAACGTTTTACTTATTACGTTGTTGCCAAGTAAAAACTATATTAGCTAGATGAACATAAATAATTAGGTTTATATATGAATATATACTAGCAGTAAAACCCATCATCGATCGGGTAATTACTTTTACTGTTTATCGGGAGCCACATTGAATGCATTCTTATAATTTACTCCTCCTGTATGTGTGCATTTTTAGAAGGAAAACTATGTAATAATTGAAGTAGAAGAAAGAGCAATATCAATGCTGTATGGAGGGGAGAAAACAGTAAAAAATATGTGCGGAAAAAATACAAAACATTAACTCTATAATTATGTAAAAAATATTAAAAAACTATATAAGAAATCTAAGTAAAAATTATAGAAAGATAAAAAGCTTATACATAGACACGATATAGAAAGCAAGTCATATTAGTAAACTCAGGGGGACCAAAAACGTAGTGTGTGTATATATATATATATATATAGAGAGAGAGAGAGAGATAGATAGATAGATAGATAGATAGATAGATAGATAGATAGATAGATAGATCAGTTGCACTAACAAATAGAAGTAGTGAGCATGCGCAAAAGAAAACCTCCGAGCGATTTTTCGATCTCTATATTTCGCTGAACGTTTAGGTCAGCAGAAACTGAAATTAAATTGCGAAAGAACATAACTAAATCCTATAGTACAGTGCACTAGCCTCGACTACACTTAGTGATATGTTACTTTTAAACATTTATATACATCTAAAATCTGTAAATATCGTGATGTGAATGAGTCGATTTTCAAATGATAATTGTTTTATCGATTCCAGAGTTATGCAATTGTATGTCAATTTAAACTTGAATCGCGAAGTCTGATAACCAATGAGATCTCGCTGAAGGTTATATTCTGCCATAAGTATAGGCATACAAAGTTTATGCTGATCCTATGCATAATACTACAACTTCACGTCATTTACTACTAGATTATATCATAGTACAGCAAGTACAAAATTATTACCTTGTAAAGGATTATTTACATCTTCAATGGTGGAGGCGCAATGGACCAGTGGTTAGGGCAGCGGACTCCCGGTCGTAGGATCGCGGTTTCGATTCACAGACTAAGCGTTGTGAGTCTTTATTGAGCGAAAACACCTAAAGTTCTACTAGGCTCCAGCAGGGGATGGTGGCGAACCCTGCTGTACTCGTTCACCACAACTTACTCTCACTCTTACTTCCTGTTTCTGTTGCACCTGTATTTCAAAGGGCCAGCTTTGTCACACTCTGCGTCACGCTGAATCTCCCCGAGAACTACGTTAAGGATACACGTGTCTGTGGAGTGCTCAGCCACTTGCACGCAACTGGAACCCTCGTCGTCGTAACTGACGGAGTGCCAACCAACCACATCTTCAATGAGTGTTTTGCCTTCGCCTAATACGAAACACACCACTACACGCATCCCACCTCGAAATTAAAGCACAAACTTCTTTACCATAATAACCCCCACAACATTTTGTTCGAAGCTGCTTGTGAATATAATCAGAGAAGCAAATAATTTATGCAAAATGGACAGTAAATTTAATAGATTTCGGAGATTTCCTGGTACTTAATTTTATCGACCCGGCCAATTAAAAGACTCGTTGGGATTTTGGACTGAAACCATAAAGAAAATTAACTAATTATTACTACATGTTTATCCGACGTTGCCATCCACTGCTTGGTCAATGATGTCATCTATTACTTCAATATATTATTACTATAAAATTTTGGTTCAAGACCAGCATTTTGGGGAAGAAGTAGTTCGATTGCACCAACTGCAGTGTTCAACTGGTACTTATTTTATCGTTCCTGAGAGGATGAAAGGGAAAGTCGACCTCGGTGGATTGAACTCAGAACGTATTGCCGGACGGAATGCCGCTTAGCATTTTGCCCGGCGTGCTAACAATTCTGCCAGCTCGTAGCCTTAACTTTAATATATTATTAACAACAGAAAGCTTTATATTTTGTTTCCAATGTTTTTCATGTGAACTCATGCGTTCAGACAAAATTTGTTGTATCTGCGAAGGGTCATTATGCCAATAATAAACACACGCACTGATTTATTTCATTTCTTTTATTAGTCAATTTGTTTAAATGATAGTTCAGTCAACCAATCAATGAGTTGTATTTGTTAAAGTCCTTGTGTTAACTTCTGCAAACTCATCTATGACATGCCCTCCATATTAACAGAATCGTTCGGACCTCAAGCTGACAGAGTAAATGAGAGCAAATTGAAGAGAATTTGTAAGGCAAGCAGAATTTCCAGGTATATACTGCTACATTTTTGGCATAACTGACGAATTAAAAGGAAACTGAAGAACAGAAAAACAGAACGCCGTTTAATTCGGTTTTACCGATTCCTCGGCCAGTTTGTCAAAACTTATGGTGTATATCATAGGTTTTCACCACCACCAGCACCCACAAAAATCCTTCTTCAATAAAATTTATATACTTCCAACATGACCACAGTCGCATGGCTGTGATAAGAAAAAAAGAAAAGATGTACGGGCATAGTGGATACTCCCAATTTCAGCAGCACATATTCTGAGGAAAGAGCGCCAGGGACAAAATTTGCTTATGAGAGACATATTTTCGGAGAGAAATCAGTAAGATATTTTGATATATTTTAAGGGGAAAAGAAAGTCTGTCTTATATACCATCAAATTCGCTATGTCTGTAACATAAATATGTATTTTTTTTATACATAGGGCACAAAAGGCGATCAGCTGATTGAATCGTTAGCACGTCGGTCGCAACGCTTAGCAGTACACCGTTGGTCTTTACGTCCTGAGTTCAAAATTCGCTGAGATTGACTTTGCCTTTCAGAGATCCGAATCAATGAAATACGTAACAATAGAGGACTGACGTCGATCTAATCGGCTTAGCCCTTCGCGCGAAATTGCTGGCCTTTTGCTAAGAGTTGAAGCCGATGTCTACTGTACATAAGACGGTGAGATGGCAGGATCGTAAGCAGGCTGGACAAAATGGTCAGTGACATTCCGTTTGCCTTTAGGTTCTGAGTTCAGATTCCGCAGTCGATAAAATAAGTACTATCTTTCTCGAAATTACTGGCCTCGCGCCAGAACTTGAAACCAATATATGCCGTACATTATTAACCGTATTCTTTTATGCTTAGAATTTTCTTCCGAATTTGAAACAGCGGAAGTATTCGAAAGAAACGGTAGAATAAAATGTCGGTCCAGCTTTGAGTCATTTTCTTACTTACCGGCGAAAGTAAGAACTTGATCATTTGAGTCAGATATCTCGACAAGATTGGTGACACGTGACAGTAGGTGTGACTATGTGACTAGAACGTGGAGATAATTGAAGGATGAAGTATATGATACCGGACGGAGGTAAGTAGGGGGATATCCGGATGATGAAGTGTTGTATTGTGTTAAGTAGAGGTATTCGGGTGCTCGCAGCCGCAACAGCAGTAGCACTGATTGTTATTATTATGATTGTTATTATTATCATTATTATTATTATTATTATTATTATTATTATTATTATTATTATTGTTGTTGTTGTTGTTGTTGTTGTTGTTGTTGTTGTTGTTGTTGTTGTTGTTGTTGCTGCTGTTGTTGCTCTTCTTCTCTTCTTATTATTATTAGTAGGAAGAAGAGGAGGAGGAGGAGGTGGAGGCGGTGTGGCAGCAGTAGTAGTAGTAGTAGTAGCAGCAGCAGCAGTAGCAGCAGCAGCAGCAGCAGTAGTAGTAGTAGTAGTAGTAGTAGTAGTAGTAGTAGTAGTAGTAGTAACAGCATGGTCCCAGTTGAGTCACATCTTTGATGCATAGTGGTGAGAAATACATTTATAGACACGGGAGAATAAAAAAAATGCACTACTACTACTACTACTACTACTACTACTACTACTACTACTACTACTACTAACAAAAGCAATATAAGCAGCAAGAACAATGATTGTATTTTCGCGGCAAGGACGGCTACTATTCTATATACACATTTACACATACACAAATAGATGCATACATATTTTACATATACACGTAAATGTGTTGTATTTCAAATGTATGTATGCATGTGTGTGTGTATGTGTATGCACACACACACACACACACACACACACATATATATATATATATATATATATATATATATATATATATA
>NC_068988.1:22047940-22053094 GCF_001194135.2 Octopus bimaculoides | reverse complement strand
TATATATCATACTAAAATATACGAATACAGAAATAATTAGGATTTGTTATTGTTGATGGTGGTGGTGTTGTTTTTATTGCTGTTGTTGTTGATATGGCTGCTGCTGCTGTTGTTGTTGTTGTTGAAGATGGAAAGAAAACGAGCTAAGAATATATATTAATGTTGTTGTCATTACTATTACTGTTGTTTCTGGATCACAGAAGTTAATGTCATATAAATGGCGCCAGCTTCCTCTCTGTATATCGACCTTTCACCTGAAATTTGAACAATTGCTAACTTCTGTGGCCCGGCAACACATAATTATGAAACTGCTTGGAATGAGTTATACATAAATATATATATATATATATTTGTATGTATGTATATATGTACGTATCTATGTATGTGCGTATGTATGTATGTATGTATGTATGTATGCATGTATGTATGTGTGTATCTATGTTTGAATGTACGTGTGTATGTGTGTATGTATGAATGCATGTATGTATGAACGTAAGTATGTATATATATATATATATATATATATATATATATATATATATATATATATATATATATATACATATGAATATAAATATATGTGTGTATGTATGCATGTATATATGGGTGTGTGTGTATGTATACGTTTGTCTACAGGGTGAGAGAGAATGGTGATGGAGAATGATGGAGAATTACATCTAGACGTTGTGCGCGCGCGCGTGAGTGTGTGTGTGTATATATATATATTTATACTCAATAATAATAATAATTTGTTTATTAGCCACCAAAGGCTTACATGGAGAAACATATTAAGGACGGTGTAGACGGCACAGAGAAGCATAGTGTGGGTTTTAGTACGAAAAAAGTCATGTAACGAATAAAAGAAATTAAAACAAAGTAAATTGTCCAATAGGGGAGGGGGACTTCCGATGATCACACACGGAGAAAGCCTACAAAATCCATTGTCACCCTGATTGCCAGGGTGTCCTCTCCCAGTCTTTCCTCTGCAATCTGTTGACCCATTCATTTGACCGATCCTCACTTCTCGCACACACCGTTCAACAAATTGCTTGGAAAGCAGCACTTCTCTCTCCACCCTGATTTTCCTGGATTTGTTTTTATATAGTTTTTATGGACTTTGTCATTTTTTATTTACCTCTGACATGTTTGATGTATTTGTTTATTATTGCTTTTCTCAGGGTCAATGTTTCTTCCAGGAAATCTGTGTGGATGTCATCATCAAAGGCTTTCTAGTAATTATCGATGATGTGGTTTGACTAAGCATATTCCTTATATAGTCTTCAGTTACGGCAACATGAGCTTTTTGCAACAGCCTCTCAGCTCTTGTTTCCTTTTCTTTCTGGTAGTAATTTATCATTTGCGCTTTTATCGCCAGTAGAATGCAACTGTACACATCACCCGCGAAGAAAGGAATTGAATGATTCTAGAATCTAGATAATGTGTGTAAGGTAGATGTTTGTCATCTGTCGCACTTAAATGGATACTGTTCTTAATACTCGTAGCTGAATGAGGATGTGTCGGAAACCTCGAATTTTTACCACATAAGCGATGGCACTTGAAATAATATTTTGAACAATATAGTGACAAACTTGAAAAGTACCATATACATTATAATAATCGTTGAAATAACAAGCTAGCCACAAAGCAAGAAAAATTTAAATCCCTCAGGAAAATCCAGTCCCTAATTACACTGACGAACCAGAAAAACAAAGCGTCTGTCCTTAATTTATGTCAAAGATAATTTCGGTACGGTTAGAAAAATTGTGTTTATGTACAGGCTGACATAATTTGGTCTGGAGCTACAACATTCCACTTTTGTAGTTCAGCAGTGTTGAAAATAAAAAGCAACTCGCATTTATTCCATTCGACAGCGTTGATTACACTTCAATGTTCCACGATCTTCTTTTGAAAGAAGGTCTATTAATATCAAACGAAGCTTTCTGCCAAATAGTGACTACATTTTGTCCTTTATGCATCCTATTTTTAAGAAAAAAGACGAATGCAGCGATTTGATATTACCAAATTTATCTTTGATGCGTCCGATGGACATGAAATTGTTTCTATTCATATAACTTTCTTATTACACATGTTGGTTTGTCCGTGCTCAACAAAAGGCAGAGTCTGGTTTTTGTTTGGGTCGGAATAAGCTTTACGGGCTCATGACTTCTAAGAGTGTGAGCATCATGAAACAGAAATGCTAAAAGAAACTAAAGGCAAATATATATAAAGAAATAAAATTGAACAGAAATCTTTCCATGGACTGAAAAATTACCCTCTAAGTGATGAAAGTTACCATAGAATTGCAACAACAATAACAACTGCATCCTGATCGTTGATACGAATATCGCTGATTACGAATATCGCTGATACGAATATCGCTGATACGAATATCGCTGATACGAATATCAATATCACCAGCGTATCACACTCAGCTGAGTTTTGTATGATATATGATTTAAAATCCTTTTTCACAAGGTTAAATGCATGGGAGGAGCCAAACACGATGCCTTGCATTTTTAAAGTCAGATGAGTAATTGTTCCCCATGGAACACAAACATTTTGGCAACGAAGCACTGAAAATATTTTTCGTTGCAGAGTTACAGTTTCTACGTATTCATTTTGCAGAATGTCTGGAACTGATTTAGGATTAATTCTAAAGGGATTTAGAATGAGTTGATAACGTAATTCGCTAATATCAAGAAAATAGAAATGTAATTCATCACACTGTGAAATAAAATAGTTCTGCGCTAACACATTGACTTCATTAATATTTACTACTTGCAAGGCGGCGAGCTGAGAGAATCGTTATCAAGCCGGGCAAAACGCGTAGTGGTATTTTGTCTGCCGAGATCGATTCCCTTTCATTCTTTCGCGGTCGATAAAAAATGCACCAGCTGAGTACTAGGGTCTAGTTAATCGACTACCCTCCAACATCACAACGAATTTCAGGCCTCGTGCCAAATTTTGAAATCAGTAACAGTTACTCACTATAATGTAATGTTTACACTTATTCTCTCAAAAATAACCTATGCAGCTTTTCATTTATTTGGTTCAAGTTTTATTCTAAATGAATTTCATTCGTTGACGAAGTCTACAGCAATAACATGTTGCTTTAAAATGCCGTATTGACTGTATTCTTTTAGAATACATATTCACATAGGTTAGCATTTCCACATTTACATCTTTTATTTAATTATTTATCTATCTTTTTATTTATTTATTTCTGTATTTATATTTCTCTGGGGGATTATCTTCAAATTTGATTGATTTATTATCCATTCATGGAAACAAGCCTTTCAGCTCTTCTGCCTTCAGCACAACACGAGCTATCGTGTTAACCCATGGAAATTATCACCTTTCTCTGTGAAGCAAAAATTTCTCTTCACAGGATTTAATTATTGATACAACAAACATAATATACTTGCCTTTAGAATGTCTAAATTTGAGAAAATGAAGATCAGTTTCCAACCACATGGTACGGGGTTCAGTCGCACTGCGTGGCACATTGGGCATGTGTTTTCTACTATAGCCTCGGGCCAGCCCCGTAACTTAGCGGTTCGACAAAAGTACAAGGCTTTAAAAAATAAGCGCTGGGATCGATTCATTCGATTATAACTCTTCAAGGCAGTGCTCCAGTATGACTGAACCAAGTAAAAGAATAAAGGAATATATATGTTATAATCGGGAACAGATTTCAGAGCTATAGTGGTTGGACAGGAAGCTTCATTTTCTCAAATTTAGTCGTCTAGAGACAAGTATATTTATGTTTGTTGTATCAACGTACATGCAGATTTTACTATGCATGAACTCTGTCTCAATATTTTAAATTTGTGCCTCTTTCTATGAAACCAACCGCACAATTCAGAGTCGGCAGGAGACCCATCATTAGGTGATTCAGATTAGCAATTTTCAAGAATGACCTTCTTTTCCAAAGATACTAAATACAATTTTATCCCTTCTCTCGTTGTTTTACTTTCCAGGGTTTAAGTAACCAAGAATTCTTCTTTAAAGTTTAAATCCTCTGCGTATCTTAGAATACAAGCTACCAGGTGTGAAATTATATGTGAAGTTGTCAATTTAGAAAGTAAAGACACCCAACAGAACCTCTTTGATTTTCAAAGTTATCCTCAATTTTTCAACGAAGTTTAGCATACGACAGTTGAATAGTATTCAGTTACTTTCCAGCATTTTCTTCCTGCATGTCTCTAGCATTATGTTTGCAGAAGATCAAGACCAAAGTGTCAGTGAGTTTCTTTTCCATTATATATAGGTTTTGTACGGTGTAAGATGCAATTCTTGGGTCAACCATGGCAGTTATGAACGCTGAAACAAGTTTAGATCAGTCATAGGTTACCTAATGATCAGTCACGTCTCATACGGCCCATGCCCGGCTTAGTTCATTTTTGCTCCAAATATGATTCGTCTTTACTACATTGAACGAAATGTGTAGACGAAAAATACCGTTTCACTAAGGTCGATTTCACAGAATGCTTTAATCACTCCTCATGACACATCTAGTGGAAAGTAATTTTCTTCAAGTTATTTTTATAACAATGAAACAAAGTTGTATTTTATTTACAGTATAATGACCTAATTATATGGGTGGTACATTAAATATTTTAGTAGTTAACTGGCTAAAAACACAACACGTTTGTATTGAAATTGATCTAGATGTGTTAAAATGACATTATTATTTAATAAACTTATAAAAAGTTTTGTTTTATATCAATCAACACTGTTTTCCGTCACATTATACAGAGACAGATGTTCGACTGCCCTTACATAAAATATAAGATGTTTTCTGGTAGGTGTCAAGAATGACGCCTTCTAGGGTGGACCAGATTTGGCACGGAAAGCAGTCAATAACGGAAATAACGATGAAGGAATCCGCTATGCATTATACAGAGACGACGTAGGCTTACTAGATACGGTAGATACATTTAGTTCGTTTTTGGTTCAAAATTTTGGTAGGGCTTACTAAACTCACTTAAACCTTTAATACTCTGTTATATATATATATATATATTATAGCCTCGGGCCGACCAAAGCCTTGTGAGTGGATTTGGTAGACTGAAACTGAAAGAAGCCCGTCGTATATATGTATATATATATATATATATATATGTGTGTGTGTGTGTGTGTGTGTGTGTGTGT
>NC_068988.1:22043849-22045886 GCF_001194135.2 Octopus bimaculoides | reverse complement strand
CCATTCACTAAATTTATATATACTCAAGTACCCAAAATAACAAGGAGTGTCTACCTCATAAACAGGAGTTACACCACAGTCATTTTGTGATCTTTGCTCCTCTGGTATCTATTAACCAATTTATTTTGCCCGAGTTATTTATTAATTAGGAGAAAATAAATACATATAATAACATATATATATCTATATATGTATATATACGACGGGCTTCTTTCAGTTTCCTCTACTAAATCCACTCACAAGACTTTGGTCGGCCCGAGGCTATAGTAGAAGACACTTGCCCAAGATGCCACGCAGTGAGACTGTACTCGGAACCATGTGGTTGGTAAGCAAGGTACTTACCACACAGCCACTCCTGCGCCTATTGTTTAAAAATCTTAAAATATCACTTAAGTTTTGTCTCTACTGCTGAAAACCATACCCATTCGCTTAGAATCTTCCCCGAACATTCTTTGCTTTGTGATCTGATGCCTTCAGTCTGTGACCATCTGATAAAATTTCAAATCCATATACTCCAACTAGTAAAGTTTGCGATGGGTAAATTGTCGCAATTTTATATATTTTTGATTTTGCGCATGCACATTGTTTGTTTTTTACTTTGTCGATTACAGAATTGGGCACTCTATGTGAGCAACATAGCACCATGATGCATTTTACTCTGCTAGAAATTTGGAAACGACGTGCTTTATGGCTTGACATTCGCACCGGAAGCTCGAATACGAACATTTCAGTGTGTGGATGTCAATCTGAAAACAGAGCAGAGGATTCAGAAAGAGTTGGATGAGTCTAATTGTTGTTACGAAGGTAGAGCAGCTCGAAAAACTCACTCTCATCGTTCTGATTAGAAAAGAATTCGTGAATTTTTTGGTGAGATCCAAGCCATGATTGACAACGATTCTTCCAAGTCAATCAAGTCAGTAGCCAGAGACGTGAGGGTGTCTGAGTTTTTTTTTTTTCTATCAAGTAGTTAGTGCATGAAGACATTTGGTATTCCTTTTACAAGATAAGAAAGGCCAATTTTTATCCCAAGCCATCAAGGACAGGAGGACAAACCACGCTACGAAGCTTTTGAACAGACTCAAGTATCCCTTCAAACCGAACATGTTTTTTTTTTTCTCAGACAAGAAAAACTTCAGGACCAGATGGTGAACACATCGAACAAGCGTTGGCTTGCCGTGTCCCTAAAACCTGTACCAAGAGCGATAAAAATCAAATATCCAGTCCTAGCTTTGGGTAAAATAAGATACAAGAGGATCAGTTAATTTTTATTTCATTCAAAATATTCTCCGCTCAGACTCAGGCACTTATTGCATCGGTCCTTCAGTTTTTCTAAGCTCTGTAGAAGAACTCGGAAGGTTGGGCCTCCAACCAAGCTTTTCCTAACAGCCTTAAGCCAGGAACATTTCAACACCCCTTCCTATACATACATACATACATACATAGTTCTTGTTTTTATACTTGGTTTTATTTGCACATTCTTTATTGGATAGTTTGCCGGATATCCTGTTTATTGGCTAGATATCGATATCTTAAGCCTGTTTCTTATTTGCTGGCCATGCAAAATCATTCAACATATTTTTCAACATGGACAAAAACTAATCAATCGTTTGTGGATATTTTCTCATTTATACTATCGGAGAGTCGAACCAACAATCTAGGAATCTTCTAACCAGTCTCAGGAACTATTAAAAAAAACTACATCTACAATCTTCTTCATTTATTCATTTCCCCACTTCTTTTTCTGCTTCTTCGCCTTCTTCTTCTTCTATTTCTTCCTCTGTCTCCCCATCTTCATTTTTATTCATTCTCTGTCCCTCCTCCTCCTTCGTCATCTTTTTCCCATCATTAATCCTTCGTTTTCTTACAATCCACACGTTCTGTTCCACATGCACACGCCCTCTTAACACCACACCTCCTCCGGCACACACATATGAAACACACATACACACACAAATACAGACTCACTCACTCACTCATTCTCTCACACACACACACAAACACAAACACACACACACACACACGCACACATACACACAC
>NC_068988.1:22042832-22043660 GCF_001194135.2 Octopus bimaculoides | reverse complement strand
CTTCAATTTTTTCTATCGCAATTTCATTTCCGGATAGAACAATGTGATGGAGACATTTTAAGGTGATGGCGATGAAAATATAACAAAAATAGTATTGATGATAATGATATTAATAATAATAATAATAATAATAATAATAATAATAATAATAATAATAATAATAATACCAACGACAAGAAATTAGAAAAAATAGTTGGTAAAAAAAATTGGATGGCATGTGGAAGCGTAGAAAAATTAGAAGGAATGAGGGGAAATACGGTGATTGGAGAAGGAAGGCGAAGAGAAGACAAGAACTGATTGATAGATAGATAGATAGATAGATAGATAGATAGATAGATAGATAGATGAGAATAAAAAGCTATATACCACTGGGTAATGGGGACAATGTTTTTATAAGGAGAGAAAATCGTGATTCCACGTAGGAAGTCTGAAATGAGACAGACAGATAGATATAAAACTTTGGTGATTTATAGAAGTAGTAATCTAGACACATACGTACGGACACACACACATATATATATATATATATAGAGAGAGAGAGAGAGAGATTCAGATAGAGTGGTAGTTAGGTAACAGGGTACTGATAGGAAGCGAGAAATAGAAACGTTAGTTAAAAAATAAGTGATTACTTATGACTGCAATTTTCACATGCATGTGTGCGAATTGGCAAAACTACATATGCGTAGACACAAGGGTTTCAACAGACAATGTTGTGTATGTGTATGCATACAAGTATGAATGTGGGTGAATAAGACACGTTTATATATTTTATATACTTACATACATGTGTATAGAGAGAGAGACAGACAGGCACACATACACACACAC
>NC_068988.1:22039469-22041018 GCF_001194135.2 Octopus bimaculoides | reverse complement strand
TATATATATACGTATTTTAAATTGTCGGATGAGATTTTATTATAAATCATTTTAGTTATTTATAAAAAGCAATTGAGATATCACATGTGTATGTGATTGTGTTTGTGTGTGTGTGAATGTGTGTATGTGTGTGTGGGGGGTGCATGTAAAAGATGATCTCTCCTAGTTATAAACTTTCTCTTGATGAAGACTGCCACTCTGAACACTTTTCTAAAACATTCCACATTAAGTAAACGAGTCGAACTAACAACACCATGTTTAATTAATGGCTACACTAAATAGCATGTTACATCTACCGACTCAAATTATGCAGCCAAATGAGTTCACTTGATTTATAGTACGGAGCTTAGTTCTATAAATCTTAGCTCTTTAATCCTAAAGAAAAGAAAAGGTGTTTGGGGTCGTTTAGGCTAGCTCTTGCTTCACACAGATTCCTACACTCTCCAAACTGCGGCGGTTGGAAGTATTTTTTGACTTATATTGGGTTGCTTCTTAAATAATATCCCGCGCTTCGAACAGAAAAAAAGAAAATTGAAAATTGTAGTTTACGGTGTCTTGCAGAGTCGTGGCTGTGTGGTAAGAAGTTTGTTTCCCAACCACTTGGGCAGGAGTTATCTACAATATCTTCGCGCATAGTAGTGCCTTGTGAGTGGATTTGTTACACGGAAATTGAAGGAATCCTGTTGTGTTTGTGTCTGTGTGTGTATGTATGTATGTATGTTTGTTTGTATATGTGAGTGTTGGTGTGTTTTCGTCTGTAAATTAGCTTTTTGAGAAAGTTAATGGATGGAATATATATCAGATGTTAAAAACAAGGACTGGAGGCAATTCATTCGACTGAATCACTTAATGATGGTGCCACAGCAAATGACTGAAAGAAGTAAAAGATAAAAGATAGCAAAAAATTCTGGAAGATCACGGCTGGAATTTGTTTCATCATGGCTGCCTCCTTGAGCCTAAACAAGAACGTGAGAGGAATATTCCTCGTCACATGTTCTCAATCGGGTTCCACACAAACCTGGGGATTCCATGCAAGACTTTTTCGTCAATTTTTTCTGCTATAAATTGATTATAATCCTTCAATATATAAAATATTTTAACAATATTTCTATACAATTTAATCATAGAAATACAATACGATTTTTTTTAAATATCGAATGGCTATGGAGGTCCAACCGATTAAAATAAGAGTTAAAAGGTCTATAGGTAAGAAATTGTAGAGAACCATTGGTCTGCGTGATCGATCTATCCTTGTTGCTTATTTTTATTTTAATCCCCTTATTTGAAATTGTATGGATAATACTGTACTAAATTCCGGAGCCTGAACTGAAGTATCATATTCATCTTAGCTTAGTATTTCCTTGGGGCTGGACAGATTGGACCAATATCGAGAATAACCAGTCGAAATTGCAAAGATAATGTGGATCTCGACTGAGGAAAGAAAACTCCGAATGACCTGTCCTTGTTTTCTTTGTATCGTCTATGTAGATGATTTGTTGTCCCATTTTTGTATCACCTAACTGTCTGGATGTTTTGCGTTCTTGTCCCA
>NC_068988.1:22037008-22038694 GCF_001194135.2 Octopus bimaculoides | reverse complement strand
ATATATATATATTTATATTTATGTGTATGTATATGTATATATATATATGTATATATATATATCATATATTGTACATAGAAATGACATAACGTCTGCAGTTAAATATAGAACACCAGGGATCAGTGTCGGAGCTTAGCGCCGGCAAGGCAGTGTACATTTATTAAACGCAACCTTGAATGTCCGCTCGACCAAACTTCTAAACTTTTGATGATTGTCAACCAATAAACTATTAATAAAGGCATCGGTAATAAAAGAATAAAATTGACACTCCTTATAAAGAAAGAGCATGCCCAGAGGCGTATTGTAGATTCTCTTTAATGGTTGAGAATATTGTTGAATCAGTATACGGTACATATTCTGTATGAGGTTGTGTGAAACATAACCAACAGGTGCAATTTCAACACAAAATTTACATGTTCTTCAAAGGATATATATATATACGCACGTACAAATAGAAATGTGCAATATATATAAGTTTCTGTGTGTGCGCGTGTGTGTGAGTTTGTGTGTGTATGGAAATATGTTGATATATGTAAACACACATATACTTGAACAGATAAAAACAGGTATATTTATATCTATATCTATCTGGATATATATATATATATATATATATATATATATATATATTTACATATACACACATATGTGTGTGTGACTGTGTGTGTGTGTGTGTGTGTGTGTGTGGTATTTTTGCTATATGCATATATATATATATATATATATATATGTACATATACATTTATGTCTATATATTTCTAGTTAAGTTTGTGTGTGTGTGTTTGTGTGTATGTGTATGTGTGCGTGTGTGTGCGTCTGTATGCAGGTATACATATATAATGACAGAGCATAGTTAATAGGATATATATTTTATACGTTTTTGATTGACTCGCCTTCAGTCTGTGAAAACCGGATTACATTGTGAAAGGCTCAAGGTTGTAGAAGCTTCACACTTCAATGAAATCTGTAATATCATTTAACCAAAGAATCAGTTTCTAAGATCCAAATGTGTGCTTTGCTCCTTAAAGGAAGCCGATTAATTGTAAGCATGAATACACCAGTGCGAATGCCCATGAGTTTGATTATGTTTGAGTATGCGTTTGTGCGGGTGTATAGGTTTGACTATGAGTGCGTCTATGGCAGTGTGTACGGGGGTGTGTACGCGTGTGGGTAGGTGCGAAAGCGAGATATTTCATATCGACGTTCAGACCATGAATACAGAAATTTATGATGAAATTCTACATATATGGTTATGTGTGTATATGCTTATAGAAGGTGTAACGCAACGCACATAAACCTATGATATGCAAACAGGTGTGTACACACACAAAAACGTTTGTGCATATATAAATATATATATATATATATATATATATATATATATATATATATATACATACTTATATATGTGTATGAATGTATATATATGCATACACATATATGCCCATATAAGAATACACACACACATACATCTATATTAAGCACGCATATTATAACAGCTTCGTTAGTGTGTCAGTTGCTAACCGCAAATTGCTCTAGTACAGATTAGAACACAAATGCATTATATAAAACTAATTATAACTACATTCATATGTGTGTGTGTGTGTGTATGTATGTGTGTGCGTGTGTGTATGTATGCATATATATATGTAATATATCTATATATATGCATATGTACGTATATAT
>NC_068988.1:22034467-22035917 GCF_001194135.2 Octopus bimaculoides | reverse complement strand
TATATATATATATATATATATATATATATTTTTATAGTTTCAGCTTAGAGCTGCGGCCATGCTGATGCACCGCCATATATATATATATATATACATACACACACATGCATACATACACACACATACATACACAAACCCACACGCACGCACACATATGTATATATAAAGACAGTAACTTCGAATTTTGGCTTGCAATTCTTCGTGATGCTTTCCGACCAAGATTATCAGCCCGGTATTTTGTTTTCACTATCACCTTTCTTGTAAAATTATAAGCATGTACTCCAGTAAAATTTACTTGGTACTCCATTAGTTCAATGTGGAATTATATATTATAAATAAATTTTTAATAAATGTATACACGCGTGTATATGTATATGTGCGTAAATTAATATATGTGTTTATGTATATATCCGCTAGTTGGTCATGATTCCCTTAATTCTACTCAGAGTTTTTCTAAGCCTTCGATATCCTTGAATACGGTATCTGGATCAATCCTATTGCACTTTGTTTTGAACATGTGTGACCAACAAAAACGGTCTGTTCCACCACTAACTTAAAATATGATGGTATGAAGCACTGCAAAATTCTTTAGATATCATTATAAATTATTTTGCATTTATGTATAAGTTTATGTCTGCGTTTATGGTGTCATTCATTTGGAGTGAAACCATACGCATATATATTTGTATATAATTACATAAATATATATAGATATATTCATCTGTGTCCGTGTGTGTGAGTGTGTGTTTGGTTCTGAGTGTACGATATATGCATGTAGACGTGTTTCATGCTTTTTGAATAAACTTTCTTTTTTCCATATCTATCCTGTGTGCTACATATGGAAAGCAATCATTGCTGATTCCTTTAGCATTTCAAAACATTCCCAGCGTGATCATCTGAATGAAATAAACATAATATTTTATCGTTGCAGCATGTCGTAGTGCACCACAAATGATCATGAGTAGGATATTTTGATGTTCTAATTGCGTTGGATTGATTTATCGTTTTGTAATAGTAAACTCGCGATTGCTTTTATACTTTATTTGATCTATATTTATTAGCGACAGAAGCTGAGTCTCGTGATCTGGTGGTTTCAGCGCTGGAGATGGTGAGGATTGATCTCGCTGCTGGCGATATAAACACGGGTGCATTCTGTACTAAAAAAAAACGATATGAGTGTTTCTCTCATGCTATATACCACAGTATAGTTTGTACGTGTAGGTCGTAATAAGCATAAAAGTGTGCTGTATGAAATTACAAAATAAAAGCAAATAAATTTTGAGGATGAAAATCTCCATATTCTAAATCGTTATAATTATTGTCCATGTATGTGTGTATGTGTGAGTGTGTGTAAGTGTGTGTGTGTGTGTGTGTTTGTATGTGTGTGTGTGTCTGTGTGTTTGTATGTGTGTGTGTGTGTGTGCATGTGTATATATATATGTATATATAT
>NC_068988.1:22032932-22033885 GCF_001194135.2 Octopus bimaculoides | reverse complement strand
ATACTGATATAGCGTGAAATTAATAATTAACAACTAATAATTTCACCAAGTAGTTCGGTAATGTTACAAGAACCATTATCGGTAATTTCTATAAAAATTCTATCATTATAAACATAATTATAATTAGGGTTCAGCAAAATTGCTTCACCACATACCGAACTTTAGAAATAGCAGTTAAATACTCCTGGGAGATATATATATACGAGGGTGGAGGTTCAGTTTCCGTTAACCAAATCCATTAACGTCATTTATCATTAATCATAAGAGAAAATTAAAGCTAAAGATGACGAGTGCGATATATACCAATAAACAATAACAGTTGTTGTACCAAGAAATATTGTCAGGCGACACTGATGTCAAAGGTCAGGACATTTATGTTCTTTGTTTTAAGTGTTGATATATAGTTTAATTCTACGTTTGTCAGAAAGCAGTACTTTTATCGTCACGATGTCGTTTAAAAGACATGTTTTTTTGTTTTTGTTTTTTTTCTCCTGTCGGCCATTTTGAAACGGCAAAGTATGATAATCACGTCACGTAAAACCCTGCAGACATAGTAACATACATAATTTTATCCCTCTAACACCCACAACGATGAAAAACAAAACACAAATGATAAATAAGAAAATAGCTACAACAGGAGAAAATAATGAAGTGAAGAAATAGTGAATGCATTAAACAAACGGAAAGGGAAAACGTATAGAAATTCTGTTCCTTATAGTATTATTTCACACTCAACGCTACGGAAGTATGTCTGCAGCTTAATTTATTACCGGAAGTAATGACACAGTTCAATCCAAACATGTTAACATCGGGTTTATAACTAATGGCCTTTTCCGAACGTGGCGATATATATCTGTCGTGACGAGACGAAATATTATTTTAATGATCTATCTCTCTGCAGGGAAGTGTCGAATAGTGTTTATGCGCGTGTCAATCTGTCTGCCTGCTCATAC
>NC_068988.1:22032154-22032922 GCF_001194135.2 Octopus bimaculoides | reverse complement strand
TATATATATATATATATATATATATATACGTGCAAGCTTACATATACACACTCAAGCATATATATGTACAGTGTCATAAATCCATATGCATATTCCTGCATACGTAGTATGTGTGTCTTTTTTTATGGATGGTCCCGCCTGTCTGTCTGCTTGTCATATACTAATAATTAGTGTCAGGATATCCAACGAATGTTAATTTAATGCGTGTGTACATATGAGTAAACAAAATGTGTATATGCTTGTATGCATTATACACACACACACACACACACACACACACACACACACACACACACACATATATATATATATATATATGACACACGCGCGCACAATTATTTCTGTATGAAGCGCACATGTATTTCTGAATGAGAGCAGGAGAGAGAAAGTACGAGAGAGTGTATATCGATAAATATCTTGTGATGTCCGTTGTGATGAAAGAGACAGTTCTGGAACCAAAATATTTTATACGCATGTAAATCTTGCAAGGTATTAAAAAACATTATATATAGATTGTCATAGATATATCACGTCACTAAGTTGACCATTAAACCGTCTTTCAGTAATAGTAAACACTATTCGCGTGAAGATAAGCAGGATGTTGTCAATCAGCGATCAGTATAGAGACAACTAGCTACACCTATTCATCATCTGAACTATACATAAATACATCCATACATACATATATAACATACATATGTACACACACACACACACACACACACACACACATATATATATATATATATATATATATATATATATATA
>NC_068988.1:22025716-22031598 GCF_001194135.2 Octopus bimaculoides | reverse complement strand
AAGTTTTTACCGATAATGGGTTTTTTTCATATAATGAACTACTTGGTAAAATTATTAATTATTAAATTAATAATTTTTTACCCTATATCTATAATATATATATATTTTTCAAAACAATTTGAAAAACCTACACGACTAGGTGAAAAGCGCTTCATTTAATATGTGACATTAATAAAAATCTGTAAATGTACAAACATCCAGGTTTCTGAGTACCTTAATTAAAATTTTTCTCTATATAATTTCTGTACATCACCTCCAAACTTTCAGATATATATATATATATATACACACAGAGAGAGAGAGAGAGAGAGAGAGAGAGAGAGAGAGAATTTGTATGTATGTATGTTTGTATGAATGAATGTATGAATTTATATAGGTATGTATGCATGAATTTATATATGTATGTATGAATTTATCTATGTATGTATGTATGTATGTATGTATGTATGTATGTATGTATGTATGTATGAATGTACGTGGTCTGATCACTAAGTGTCTGGATTGTTGCCGTAGTAAGGAAGATAAAGCTCGCAGAGTGAAGTCGCTTGACACAGATTGTCCGTCTACTCTCTGTTGTGTTTATGCGTTATGCTTTAATGTTCTAGCTCATTTCCGCTGTTTACTGCAGTGCTTGGCAGGAAAGGGTGTAACATGTGCTTGTCGTAGTGACCATGACAGAACATTGAGCAGAGAATCTGTATCAAATTTTGCCAAAAGCTTGATGATACCTGGTCAGAGGCCTACGCAAAGTTTGCAAGAAGTTTTCATCTTCCTCGGCGCAATCAATGAAATCTTGTGCGACTGAAACCGATTGTCTTTTTGGTCAGCTGAAAGCAGTTTTGGCACAAAGTTGGAAGACACGTGTCTTATACACCTGAATCTTCAGTGATTATGGACTCAACTGAACTGTGACTAATCTGCAAATACTCTGATAACCCACAGATGATGATTCGACGATTAGCCCTCACAGCTGCACGCACATCTGCGATGTTTATCTCAGTTCTGCTGCTTGCCGGTCTCCCAGAACGTTCGTCAATATCGACATATTTTCGGCCATCTTTGAAATGTATGAACCACTCGTACACTTGTGTGCGGTTCATAGACTCCTTTCTATACACTTTTCTGCAAATTTGTGTAGGCCTCTGACCAGATGTAGCCATGACAACTTTCTCTGCCATGGTAAATGCGACGATCACGCGCTACACATCTTCCTTCCAGGCACTGATGTAAGCAACGAATACATACCTTCCAGGAACGAGATATTTCCTGTATGACCACATTTCACGAAATACACCATGTCAGAATTTGATAGTAGACCACTGGACTCTTAGTAAACTAGTAACATCTAGTTTACGTCTGCTTGACACCGAATTAGTGTAACGCTGGTTATCTCCTTTGTGTTTTTCTTCTTGTCTTCTTCCTTTCCAGCGTCTCTCGTTTAGACATTATATGTTCAAAAGACAACTGACAAACAAATGGTCTTCATCTCAGTTTATATATATATATATGTGTGTGTGTGTGTGTGTGTGTGTGTGTGTGTGTGTTCCCGCATTTCGTCCTGTTTGTTTTTCTCGTCCGTCCTCTAATCATCTCGCCTTGTCGTCTTACATTACATTTATTTCATATTTGTAAGTTCACTTTCTGTATTTCATATTTTTATTTGTTTGTTCACGTTCTGTCATGTTTTGTCCCTTATTCGTTGGCTCGCCATCCTTCAGAGGTTTCTTGCTGTCGGCACCACAAAAAGGGAAATTATATTATCGTTGAAGGCGCGAAATTGCGTTTGATACTCTGACCGATAATTGATGAGGATTTGGTGACTTTCTGTCTCTGTTTTCCTTTCGTTTGTGCATTTATTATATGTTGTTTTCCCTTATATATACTTCCTTTCCCTGCAGACACAGCAGAGAACAAAAAAAAACATTCCTTTCTACAGAAAAGTTTTAAATATGCGTTAGTACTTTTAATAAATTAATTCTTTTAACTGAATGATGAATATTCTAAAATTCTAAATAAATTTAATATTATGTTACCAGGTGATTAGTGATTAGTACAATTTTTTTCAATATATTCCATTTCCTGTGAAACCATATTTATATTCATTTAAATCCATTTATTTCTCACCAGAAACTATTTCTTTATTTTCAGTCTAACATTTAATTAAATAAAGTTCTCAGCTCAAGCATAAACCTAGATTACTTCTCCCAATATTCTTATAGTTGCTGAATGACTCTCCGTTTAGATAGTATCTTAAATTCTTATAATTTCAAACTATTAGATATTAATTTTTATAAGCAGAATGTTAATTCTTAAAATTGCAGTACATTAATATACGCAAATATAAGTAGCTCTACGATTGATAAATCTCTCTCAGAAAGACGTTACGTGACTGAATAGTTATTTACAGATATAAAGATAAGGGAGTTTAACAATGTATTAGACTAGTGTCAATTAGTTAGATAGATGTTATTAAGAACATTTACTGTAAAAACAAACTTGAAGGATAATAGTAATTGTTTTGTCTGGTAAATGTAACTAGTTTCCAACGTTTGTGCGCTTCTATTCTTAATATATTTTGGGTGATTCCTGTTAAATCAAGTCCAAAGTATCCAACTATTCTACAACACAGAAAATATAAACAACCAGACACTATATATTATATCATTTAAGATAGGTTTGTGTAAGATACTGTTTGTGAATTACACAATATTTGTGACAGGGCTGCTGTTGAAACGCAGGGAATACTAATTACATCACGTTGCGCAACAGCATTTGTCATATTAAAGATAGTGTGCGTTATATTTATTCAAATATAATTTATGTAATACTAATTGCCAATACCTCTGTATGCAAGATACTTGCTTTAACATGTTCACGTTCCTTTTCATATGCTTGAAAACAGCAATAAAATCATGCTGTTGTCTCTGTTTGAGACATGTCAGGTGTGCATATAAAACGACTGTGTGTATAGAGAGAGGACATTTGGAACATCGTCAGTTATTCTAAAGTGAGACAGTAGGATGAGGATTGATCGTGCAATAAAGAAAAGAAGGTTTATATTAGCAATTTGAACCAGAATTATAAATATCTGAAATCTCTATGTTGATGAAAAGCTATGATACACTAACAATTATCAAAATATAAATGCAAATAAAATTCAAATACAGCATTCAAATTTTGACGTGTTTAATTCAATAATTAGATTTTTCTGGGTTTTTGTTGTTGTTGTTGTTATTCCTACAACAGTTCTTGTTGTAACTTAGTGTAGGAAACATAGTAACCGTGGCGGAAACCTCATGAATGATTAAAACAAGAGTGGTAATTATCCTGAAACCGGAGTCCTGATCCGAATATATTCAACAGAATGGAATCTGTTGAAGAAACATAAACAACGGCTCCTTATATAATCTTTCACACAGACAGTAGCTGTACAGTTTCTCTGAGAAAGCTATTACTCGAACCGAGGCTACACCAGATGACATTTATTTAAGGTAATCCCACCCTGAAGTATCAAAGGGAAGTTATTAACTACAAAGGTATACTTGAGTCACATAACTTCTTGCCTGGCATCATATTAAAATAAATAATGATATCAGTGACGGAAAACTGAAAAAAATGGATCTGTGACATCAATATCATAAATTCTAAGAATCTAAACGAAAAATGTCAAGAGAATACGTCACTGCAATATCAAAAACGTAAAAGCAACAAAAAATTAAATAGTCATTAAAAAATTGTGTATTATGTGCGTGTGTGAGTATTATGTGCATGTGTACGTATGTATGTATATGTATGTCTGTGTACATAAATACATACATACATACATTTGTATGTATCTATGTACATACATACAGACATACGAAGTAAATGCCTAACCTTTTGTTAGTAAATGCCTAACTGTCATCTGGATAAGCTTAGATTTTCAGAAAAAGAAGCTAACCTATCTGCCCATAAAATATATAGTCTGTATGCGGAACAATAAGACAATGCAAGACTCAGTTTTAAAATGTGTCGTCGTTTTTGTTATCTACATTTCAAAGTTTGAGCTTTGTATCTTTGTTTACAAACCACCTCCTTCATAGGAAGAATTTGAATGATGACATACAGAAGAGACAAACATACATACGTGTGTATGGACATATCTACGTACGTACGTACGTGCGTACCTACGTACGTGCGTACCTACGTACCTACCTACCTACCTGCCTGAATACATACCTACCTACCTACCTACATACATACATACATACATACATACATACATACATACATAGAAACATACATACATACATACATACATACATACATACATACATACATACATACGTAAGTACTTGCATGCAAAGCGAGATAAACGTACTCCTCAAGGTTTCGGAAGATAATTCAGTCCACCTCTATTATTAACTCTGTTTAAAGGACATGCGTGAATCACTTCAGAGTTACTGCAGAAATATATATATATATTGAGGATACATCACGCACAGGCACCGCGTATTACATGAAAAAAAACAAGGCCATTCGTTTAATTTCCAAAGATTTCCGTTGCAAACACTAGCGCAGATTCATTTGTTTTATTTTCCCCCTTTCACTGCCATAATCTCTTCTAATGCGTTTACTCCTGCGAATCAATATTCTACAACTGGAACTTGCCGAATTCTATCGTATCCTACTCGATGAAATGCGCCTCATACTTTCGTCATCACCAGTGTATACTACTCTAACACCGACCAATCTTTCTATTAGTCCTTACAACCCTGGATAGCAACATTTTATATCAAGGATTTACCCGGGGGTATCAGCCGATTGAAGTCGGCGCTGAACGTTAAGGCTTTGGCACAAAAGTCATATCACACTATTAAGAGTTCCTTCTGTGATGATGTATATTTTCAAGAATAATATTCTTAGATAACACGAAACCTAGTAACAACCCATCTTAGTATACGAGACGGAAATAAATGTTTCAAATACATTAAATACAAGATTCTTCAAACAATTACACCAGGTTTGGGAAACTGTATTTCTAAGGCGATAAATAGATCTACATCATCTAAACTTCAAAGCATGTGCTTATTCTTCATAGAATTTTCTCTCAGCATTCTTCAGCTACATGAAAACATCAGTCTCTGACTATCTCACAGCATTGAAGATTAGTGTTCTGTGGAAGAACATGGGAGAACATCAGAACATTCGATAGTTTTCTTTGTGTCTTAAAGTCTGGAATTTGCCTGCAAGTCAGATAGACAGAAGGGAAAACAGAAAGCACGTGTGTATAGTGAATATATATATATACATATACATACATGTATATATATATATATATATATATATATATATATATATATCATAACATATATATATACATATACATGCACATAAACACACACATAGATAGATAGATAGATAGATAGATAGATAGATAGATAGATAGATAGATAGATAGATAGATAGATAGATAGATGAAAGAATGAATGGGTAGTTATGTACGTTAAGTGATTACTATGACCATTGATTAGTTCGTTTATTAGACAGTTGATAGACAACTAAGCGCTAAGTTACATTTCGAAGAACATATACTGATAATACGGATGCATAAGTAGATAGATAGACAGATAGATAGATGGATAGATAGATAGAGAAAGAGAGAGATGCATGCACACATGCATACATACGTACATACATGTTTATATACATATATATATACACATGCATGCATATTCATATATACATGCATTAAAAAATGTAGTGACCTGAGGGTATTCGTTTAGCGGTTTGCATCGGTATACACAAACTCTCCAGCTATAGAAAGACGAAAGCTATCTATCATAACACGCAACCATTTCTACTGCCAATTAATTTAGATCATAATTCCAGACGAGGAAAAT
>NC_068988.1:22020091-22024492 GCF_001194135.2 Octopus bimaculoides | reverse complement strand
AACATATACTGATAATACGGATGCATAAGTAGATAGATAGACAGATAGATAGGTAGATATACATATATGTATGTATATATATATATGCGTACGATGGTCTTCCGCTAAGTTTCCGTCTACCAAATTCACTTGCGATGCATTGGTCAGGCTTGGATTATATCAAAAGACACTTGCCAAAGACTCTCCACAGTGATATTGATACCGAAGCCACCTTGTTGCAAAGCGAATTTCTTATTCATTCAACTATGCTGTTATTGATGTGTGTGTGTTTGCGTGTATGTGCGTGTGTACCTGTATGTATGTATGTATGTATGTGTAGTTGCAAAATTTAAATATAAAATAGAATTAAAAAAACGGGCCTTTGAACTTTTGCCGTATATGCCACTACACTTAACATAAATAATATGCTTTTCAGAAATGAATCCATTTAGATCATACATAGTCAAGCGTATATACTCTGAATACAACTTGTGTCATTGGTAGTACGATTTCCAATCAGGCTATACGTGCGCAGTTCGAATATTCTTGCCACCGTGATTCATAGGAACGTTAAATACGTTTGGTCTGCCTGAGGGGTTGTCAATGACGGCTACCGTTTCTTCGCATGTCAAGGAAGGCGGATCGCATCTAATGCTCTCTTGAATCTCTTGATATTTCGCTATATTTTTCTATTCTGAATGCAGCATGTTTACGGAGATATTTAATTTCGGATAATACCACACAGCATACATTTCTATGGGGTATTTACATTTTGTATGAAACAGAGCTGGCTTTTTGATTTAGTATTGTTTCAGTTAAGTACACGGAGTTTTTTACGGACCAGCAATCATTCAGCAATACCAGTTAATGCTGTTTAAATATCAAAGATCAAATTTCGTCCAGGCATGTGACAAAGTCACTGCTTCGGCAAAATTTGTTTCGCATCGATACATATTATGTATTATGTTTTGAACACATATATATGGAGAATTTTTTTTTTCTTGTGCAAAACAACAGTAGCATACTTGTCTGCAATGTACATTCATTTATTATGATACACAGATAGCTATATATCTATTTGTGTGTGAGAGATAGAGAGGGACGATGTGTTTGCATGTTTGTGTATATATCTATATATTTACATAAATATGTATTTATGTTCGTGTATATGTGTGTATGTAGTGTGTGTGTGTTGTTTTCCTTTCTTACGGGTTACTACGCCCATGTCTATCCAAAAAAGAATTAATAGTGGGTATAAATGCAGGAACGTGGTCTAGTGGTTTAGTTGTTGGATTCGCAACAGTAACGCCGCAAGTTCGATTCTTGAAGCGATTAACATTTTGTTTTCTTGAAGATGGCATTTCTTCTCACGTTGTTCCGTACTAAAGTTCAGCTACTTACAGTGCTGCGGGGCACACAAAATGTTAAAAATGTGTATGACATTTTATGCTTTCATAACAAAATGGGTGACGATGAAACGTCTACAAAGTTTCGGGTTTTATATCGGAAAAAGAAAGATTGCAGTGTTGTTTTTATTTTTGTGTTTGCCCCACATGGGTCCCGATTTGTAAATCAGTGACCAAAGTTATACAAACCGTGAGTATTCCACTTTCGTTATAAGTACAGTGCTCTCTCGCGAACCACCATTATCCAATGTGTCCTTCTTTTCTGCAAGGTTAGTGGTGAGTTTTGAGAAAGACATTACGAGGAAGATCGTTCCATAAGGTTGACGATCTGCAAAGGAAGGGCTGTCTAATGGTTAATACGGAACCTATTTGATTGGATGCAACAAGACTGACGAGACCTGGAAAGGCAAGTCAAGGTGTCTAGTGATGCGGGTGCGAGACCAACCAGCTTCGAAGAACATGGGGCTGTTAGTTTAGCGGTTGAAAACAAAAGAGATAGGCTTGTGGAGCAGAGCTTGACGTTTGTCCGTTAGTGATTGAATCTAAAGTATTTGAGTGGCCTTAATCTGGCTGCTATCCAGAATGTCTGTGCATGCAGCAGCATTGTTCTTCATGAAGCAGGAGTAGTACTCATTTGTGTTCTTCAACTGTGAGTGAACCCGATATGCGTATGCACTTGTGAGTGAGCTTGTGTGTGTATGTACGTATGTACCTGGAGGCGTGATTGTGCGTGTGTGTACATCAGTGTGTGTGTGTGTGTGTGTGTGTGTGTGTGTGTGTGTGTGTGTGTGTGTGTATGCGTTTCATACAAACAAACGAGTTACGTACATGTCTTCTTGTTGCTGTATTTGTGGACCAACGTTCCTGAAAACATCGCACCTTCATCCACGACAACGTCAGGCAAATATACACACACCTGTTACGGGAGTGGTCGACACATTTGTATTTCAGTGTATAATCATCTTGTATGAATAGACAATTATCACTTCATTCATTTGTCATATAAGGGGAGAAAGCTTATTTAATAGTGTGTTGCTTTTTGTTCTGTTGTGTCTTGGGAGAGTCATTCTCTTTTAGTTCCTTGTAATTTAACACACTCACCGGTAAAATTTCCACTCATATACTTATTTATTTTTCTAAAATTTTCATTGCGCCTTGCAACATTTTCAATTGTTGTTGACTCTGTCCATTATTCAAGCTGCGTTCTTTTTGTTTCTTTGTGTACATGTGTGTGGGTGAGTGTGTGCGTGCATATATGAGTGTGTGTGCGTATGTGTGTGCAAAGTGGACCTCGGCAGCATTTGAACACAGAATGGAAAGACAGACGAAATGCTGCTAAGCATTTTGCCCGGCGTGCTAACCTTTCTGCCAGTTCGCCGCCTTATTGCTGTTATTTTAATGGTTTCATACCTTGGCACCAGGCCAGCAGTTCTAAATGAGGTACCAAGAAGGTTAAATCAATCCCAGTATTCAATTGGTACTTATTTTATCGACCTCGAAACAATGAAATGGTAAGTCTACCCAGGCGGAATTTGAACTCAGACAGTAGAGACGGAGGAACTGCTGCTAAGCAAATTACCTTGCGTGCTAACGATTCTGCCAGCTCGCCGCCCTAAATTAACATCAGATTAACCTTGATCAAAGAGATCAAAGCTCAAAGATGTTCTTACCATGAAGACCCGTCCTATATTTTTCCTGGAATAGTTTATCAAGTTTACTTCATCCACTTAGCTACAGACGTGATTTAATTGATATTTAAGCCACACACAAGTGTTGTTTACAGAATATTTCACAGCTATTTCTGGCAGAACTGGAGAAGATATGCCGGTTCTCTCATTGGCTTAAAGATCATAATTCTTCTCCAGCTGCGATTATCACTTCATTATTCATAGTTTCTCTCTTTCCAAGTCAAAAATCCGGAAATATTATCATAGAGAGGACGGAGGAAGTAGGCGAGAAATCTGACCATGAGAATATGTGACGTTCATGATTTCGTCAAGTGAATTAATTGGAGAAGGGAAGCGAAGTAAATTGAACATTGCGACAGCAAATCGAAATCGAGTCACTGAGTCGGCTGACTGGAAGGTGACTTGTATGTCGCCGCATGCATCATTAGTAATGTGTGGTTTTGCAGAATAGTATTTCAGCATGGTTACCATGGCTACCACCATTCCTGTCGGAAGAACCAGTGAGTCATCGAAACCTCCAATATCCAATGAAGCTACCGATATCTCCACCATTGCGCTAGTTCTTCCTGCAGACAAACGCTTTCACGTACAAGAAACACATAGAGACACGCACAGGCCAGTCACGTACAGATACAATATTCTCTTAGACACACATAGAAAAGCACACACTTATTTACAGACATCCACCCCCACACACTAACGCACATATATGCTCACTCACGCACAAGCATGTTGGCACCAACACATTATAACTTGCAGACAAAATCTACAGAATTTAGCTGTTAACCAAATTGCTCAGTGGCAATGGAACTGAGCGCAACATTGGTAATACAGTCTCTATTGAATAGCAAATAGGTGTTAACAGTTTCAGAATATCAAAGACAGTTGTCTAATATCGAAAGTAATTCAATTTATTCCAGACTCACTCCTGTTCTTTACTAAATCTATTTAGATTTCACACCTTAATTGCTTTACTTAAATTCCGCTTTTCGTCGCGAAAACTAAAACACGAAAACAACAACGACGACGGCAGCAGCAGCAGCAACAGTAGCAGAAACAACAACAACAACAACAACAACAATAACAATAATAATAACAAAAGTATCGAAAAGAGCAACAACAACAACAACAATAGTCATTTCTTTTTTCTATAAAAATAACATCCTGAAGAAAATGGAAGCACGGCAACTGCTACAGCTAATCCAGCTCCAAATATTTGGCATGTATGTATGTACGTACGTATGTATATGTATGTATGTGTATATATATACATGCTCGCATGAGTACATTCTTGCATGCTTAAAGACATGTATATGCATTTATACATA
>NC_068988.1:22014246-22019982 GCF_001194135.2 Octopus bimaculoides | reverse complement strand
TGTGTGTGTGCAGACAGAGTGGGGAGGAAAGAGAGATTATACATACGTGTTTGTGTGTGTGTGTGTGTGTGTGTGTGTGTGTGTGTGTGTTCGTATACTCCTTGTTGGTGGTGAGCCTCATCATAGGAATGGCGTCAAGGTTTCACTAAGCCAAATGTGTAATTTGTTTTCAATTTTACCCTATAGCTTTTTCCCTTTATTTCCGCTGATTATACGTTTGTGGAAATACTGTAATGTTGCAAAATCTAATTTTCCCCGCCATTAATATACATATACATACATATGAATATATATTTATACACACACACACACATATATATATGTATATGTATATACACATACATATATACATGCACATATGTATGTATGTATGTTTGCATGTACGTATACATATACATATATATATATAAATATATATGACAACTTGAGCTCATCAAAAGAGTTGTCTCTAATTAGTTTTGTTCCCGCGCTATGCTGTAATCATCTTTGTAAAATATATGCGCGCCATATGACTTTTTGAAGCATCTGTAATTCATCTGGTGTCTTAATGCTTCTCCATGAGAATCTCATTGTGGTTATATTGTTTGGTGGATTAGTAGAGTTGGTAGAGCGTCAACGATAAGGCTTTGTGTTAATTAGATTTTTTGTGTACGTTCTGAGTCCCAACTATTTGTCCTTTGAAGGATCAACATACTCGATTATATTCATCTATGGAAAATTTTGTGGTCTTCTATCTATATTAGAAAGCATTATTCTAATGAAAACTAATAACATAATGCATTAGTAAGTTTGTATTTAACTGATTCTATGAGGCGTATTTCTCTCCCTTGATATGATACTTTTTTCTCCAATACACAAATTGCATCATGTGTGTTTCTTTTAACATTTACAAAAAGCATTAACGTCAATCGCTTGTTAACTATGAACTTCATAAGACTGAGAGTCCTTTTGCATGTGTCGAAGAGTCTCACATGATCCAGCTTTTACATCCATTCTTTTAGCTGAAAAGGAAAGAAAAGAATATAAGTATTATAATTCAGTAAAAACCTTCTATTAATTCTCGTTATGCTATCACATCAATTTCGCCATTTTAATTTCGTCAGAGTTACATTATTATTTTTATGAGTTCAACTCGCTAATTCTTTCTCGTGTAAAGATATTTTTTTGTTCGTCTAGAGATAGGTATCTGTGCAAATCTAATTAGAATCTGAATAGGTTTTATGTATAATAATAGTATGTATAAGTTTCTAATAGCAAAAGTTTTTAAAAAAATCCGCTAGCAATGATATATTGTTCAGAATTTATAGAAAGAGATATTCCACAGGCACGCATTTCCCAGAAATAATATATTACACTATATTATATTACATATTTGTGTGTGTATGTGTGCGTGTGTGCGTGTGTGTGTGTGTGTGTGTGTGCGTGTGTGTGTGTGTGTGTGTGTGTGTGTGTGTGTGTGTGTGTGTGTGTGTGTGTGTGTGTACATTATTGGATGTAACTGGTGTTGTTCTGTGTTCATCATTTTGCTGAACTTGTGATAGGGAAACATGATTTACACAAAATGGCTTATAGCAAATTTCCGTGTCGTTCTTTTGGTATATATTTTTACTAAAATGCTTGTACTTATCATCTAAAATTGAATCTTTTCAGGTTTCTATGTTGTGTGAAACTCTTGAGAGACTGTGTTTATTGATAATACTAGTTTCGAGTTTTAGAAAAACACTGTCTTTATGTTCTACATTATATACATTCTCGAAATTGTAAATTAATATGCACTGACAAAATAGAAACAATTCTCTTTTTTTTTTTACCTAAAAAGTTTGTACTGTGGTTTAGTGTTCCGTAGAAGAGATGTCTGCTTCACCCAACAGATGTGCATTCAATATAGAACTGACCATATCTTTATATATTGACATCTACATTCTTTGTGTCACCCGGTAGCTATCATTTCGCCGAATTGATGTAAAACATTTGCAAACTAGGCTGATAAGACATCCCTATAAATGAATTTCATTTGTTGATAGAAAGATGAAGATCTTTTCTTTTTCGACTCCAAATATTGGATTCAAATTCTTGCACAAGGCCAGCAATTTCGGGAGAGAGGGTAAGTCGATTACATCGACACCCGTGCTTAATTGCAATTTACTTTATCGACCCCGAAAATATGAAAGGCAAAGTCGACCTTGGCGAAATTTTATTTTTTTTTAAGTGAAGACGGACGAAATACCGCTAAGCATTTTGTCCGCTGTGCTAACGATTCTGATTGCCAATTCGTCGCCTTAACAATACCAACAATATTGATTTGAAATTTTGGCACAAGCCCAACAATTTCGAGAGCAATTCAAATTTAAAATTTTGCCCAGTATATTAATGATCCTGCTAGCTCACCGCCTTAACAGGACCCACGATATTAGCAGCAACTTCAGTCATTCGACCTTATTTATATAAAAAAATATTCTTCAAGAACAGCACCAACAACAACAGTACTTCTATATCGTTCCATATCACTCGATCTGCTTCAAACTGCAGCCAAATTTCTCCCGTACCATAACTAGCCATCTTAAAAGAGGTGAATAAATAATGTGGTCCTCGTTCCACACAGCCTGATACAAAGTGATGGTCATGGCTAGAGGTGATAGTCATACCACTAATCAAGTGTCTGCTGGTTCAGCGCTTACCTAGATTTTATCAACAACAAAATACCACCTTCCTTACTCTTACAATTAATTCTCTAGCTACAGCGATTAACAGACCAACGGCAGTGAATCAACGAAGGAAACTTTGGTTAATTTCTTAGAAATGGCAGCCAAATCAGCCTCAAAATAGCTTATCAGCCTTTGTAAACGATTAATCACGTTTGATAATTTAGTCCTAGATATGCCAGAATATGAAGATACGTGGTTTATTAGTCAGGGTATTCGGATCACGGTCGTGAGGTGGTGAGTTCGATTCCTGGCGGTGCGTTGTATCCTTGAGCAAGACACTTTATTTCACGATGTTTCCTCATTCGATTAGCAAAAATGTGTAGTATATGTATTTCAAATGGCCAGCTTTGTCACAACCTGTGTCACGCTGATTCTCCTTGAGACTACTAAGTTAAGGATATGCGTGTCTGTGGAGTTCTCAGCCACTTGCACGTTAATTTCACGAGCAGGTTGTTCCGTTGATCGGATCAAATTGAACCTTCGTCGTCATAACCAATGGAATTCCAGATATTCCAGACCTAAAGATGACATTGTCATAGCTCGGACGTTTCAGTTTGAGTTTACCTGGGATTAAACAACAACAAAAACGACTGAAGCTCTTCTAGCTAACATCAGCACTAACGTGAACCCGTTACTGCCGTCATGCCATCGCAGTAAGCTCCGCATTAACAATAGAACTCAATCAACAATGCTCTATCACCGCCACCACCATCACAACTAGCAATCTCCCCAGTCCCACCTTCTTTACCATCATCACCATTAACAACAACACTGCTTCTTCATCAATACCAACATCGCTCAATAAACAATACCGACAGTAACAGTAACGAGAAGACTTTTCATGAGCAACACTAATAAAAGCATAACTATAACCACAACAGCATCACTAACATCATCAGCACTGTCATCATTAACACAATCAAGACAACACCACCACCATCACCATCAACAACAGCAACAATGGTAACGACAACACCACCACCAACAACAACAACAACACTATTGATATCATCAGCAAACATCAACAATATTATGATTAGTGCAGGTTGTAAAAACACAAGCTAGCAAGCAATATACTGAAATCCACTCACATTCTAATATTTTCCAGCGTTTTATCGTTCCCCGGGGCTATTAACATAATTCGCTTTCTGCTCTGGCTTTTAATCCACCCCTGGGTACAATTTCAGCTTCAGACAGCTTCAATAATCAAAACAGGTATACTGCTTCGTTTGCTGAAATTGTCGTGGCGGAGGGAGATGTTGGGGACGTTGTTGGTTTTAGTTATTGCCGTTCGTGTTGTTGTTGTTGTTTGTTTGTATTGTCTACTGTTGCTGTTGCTCTTGTTGTAGAAGTGTTGGTAGTGGTGGTGGTGATGGTGGTGGTGATAATGGCGGTTGTTATTGTTGTTGCTGTTGAAACAGCATTACAAAATTATATTCACTGATCTGATGTGTATTTTCTTTCGCAGATAAATGACTTTTACGAACGTAAAATGGCAGTCAGGCGCTCTACAGAAAGGCGGTGTGGATGATTACAAGAACTGGTGATCTGCCGGACTGGCAGTGCAGTACTGATAATCAAAAGTAAACGCGTGTGCATTTATTTGCTCAGAGCTTCGCCTGTTGTACACACATATAACATGTAAAAGCACACACGAACGCCATCATTCCTATAAACATGAAACCGTATATAGGAAACCATAAATACAAATTAAATATAAATACACGTAAACCCAAAACTTTATGGACACCCACAGGTACTCACATAGACAAGAGAAAATACATATAAAGAGATACATATACACATACAGACATAATGGACCCTACGCAGCGGAAGGGTCACTACTCACTTGTTTGATCTACTAGAAATAATAACCTATTCTTACTAAAACACGCTCTTCTGGTGACGAAAAGATGTCAACTTGGGAGAGTGAAGTCTTGGATTTTTTTTTGCCTTGTACAATGGCACAGTTGGAATAATTTTGACGATAGGCCTCTCCATTCGTGACTGACGTGGAGAAAACCTAAAATAATATAGTAATTTATAGCTGTGTGTCAATATTTGTTTGAATATATACGATAAAGGCGCGTGGCTTAGTGGCTAGGGAATTCGACTCACAACCTTACAGCTGTAACTTCGATCCCCGGCAAGGCATTGTGTCCTTGACCAAGACACTTTATTTATCGATGCTCCAATCCAGTCAGCTGGTAAAAATGATTTGTATCTGTAATTCAAAGGCCCAGCATATTGTCATACTCTGTATCACGTTGAATCTCCCTGAGAACTACGCTCTAATGATTCAACCATTTCGTCACCTGAGGATATGCTTAATTTAAAATACATAACCAAACACTTGTGTAAATAAATACATGTTCACATAATTATTAAAGTAATGAATTTGTGTAAAGGTTGTATATAAATTTATATGCAAACGTTTAAAGCATTTACCGTCGCTTTGCAAAGAGACGCCGTGGTTAATCACAAAACTCTCTCAGAAGAATAAAATGAAAAACGAATCGATTCTTTGTGCCTTCGATTTATAAGTTCGTCAGGAGCAAATATGCCATTATATATTATAATATACTAGATAAATGTTTTTGATATGGCTTGATTTTAAGTTTCATAGCAAATCGGTGAATATGAATAAAGGCTTTCAGTTGAATGGTGAGTTGTTCCGTTTAAGTGTTCTTTGTTTGATGCAGAGAGTTGGTAATATCTGTTTCGGTAGATGCAGGACAAAATGCAAATAGAAGGGGATGCCATATAGTAAGCTCATACTCACGCACAGATACACAAATACATACATTCGCAGGTAGACACATGCACACTACACATACAGCAAATTATATACGGATCGATCAGTGTATTTATACTGCTGCCACTGTGTATGCACACACGTGTGTATATGCGGCATAACGTACTGACATGCACAAAAGTAAGATTGCACCGCGAAACGGAAAGAAATCCTGAGATTTGCAAATTGAGTGTAGTAATTATGAAACGATATGCTGATTAACATTGATTACAGCAA
>NC_068988.1:22008551-22014010 GCF_001194135.2 Octopus bimaculoides | reverse complement strand
ATATACATACATATATATTCATATATATATAAACATATATATCCATATATTCATACATATGCATCTATATACACGCACACAGATATATTAATTCACATATGTGGAAGTATACATGTATATACATGTACATGTGAGTGTATGTGTATGTGTATGAGTGCCTGATGTCTATTATGTATATAAGTACACTCATATTTGCTGAAATAATTGCATATTCTGTATATAATAATGATCTAATTGTTCCACATACTGTTATACATAGTGTCCCTGCTACACTAACAGGCACCCATACACAGGCACACACACACACACACACACACACGCATACATACATATATACATACATTCTTAATTCATATACACATAATACATGCATACACACAAGTATGTATGTATATATCAGAGGGAGAGAGAAAGAAAGACAGAGAGAGAGAGAGAGAGAGAGAGAATGAGAAAGATGAACGTATTCAGACAAATCAACAAAACGAGAATATTCAAGTGTCTGTGTATGTGTTTGTTGAAATCAGAATGTGTGCGTGTATGCAAATGATTGTGTATGTATCCTATGTATTTATACGTCCAGACGTTCGGTTTTATATTCAAAGCGGTTACTAGACAGATTATATGGAAGTTATTACGTTAATACACTTAATAAAGTGATTAAACTATATGTTGCAGTCTGCTGCAGTTGCTATACAAACTACGCACTCTGTCTATTATATTGTTTAAAGATTGTGGTTTTAAAGTTGGTCTGAACGATTATGAGCCATTCTCACAATCATTCTGGCCTGCTATTCCCGATAAGCAACGATAATATCCGAAAATAGAAGTAGTTTTACGCCAATAAGCCAAACGTAACACTCTATAAACATGATACGCTGCATTGTATTAGACAATTTCATATGTACAGTCTTCATGTTTTACATAACATAGATTGTTTCACAAATGTTAGGCTTGCTCTTCAAATTCTTATGGATTCACTAGTTGTTGACCACCTGTAATAAAAAGATCAAGTATATAGATGCACGATTATATTCACATACATATACGATGATTACCTCATCTTGTCGGATGATGTTGTTGGCACTCCGTTGCTTACAACGCTGAAGGTTCCAAGTGATCCGATCAACGGAACAGCCTGCTCGTGAAATTAACGTGCAAGTGGCTGAGCACTCCACAGACACGTGTACCCTGAATGTAGTTCTCGGGGATATTCAGCGTGACACAGTGTGACAAGGCTGACCCTTTGAATTACAGGTACAACAGAAACAGGAAGAAAGAGTGAGAGAAAGTTATGGTGAAAGAGTACAGCAGGGTTCGCCACCATCCCCTGCCGGAGCCTCGTGGAGCTTTAGGTGTATTTGCTCTATAAACACTCACAACACCCGGTCTGGGAATCGAAACCGCAATCCTATGACCGCGAGTCCGCTGCCCTAACCACTGGGCCATTGCGCCTCCACTTGTCGGCTGATAGGCATCTCACATTCTGCCTGATTTTTCTGACTTTCTTTCATCCCTGTATGTACGCGTATATGACGTTTCACGCTGTGCATCCATCGCCATTGGTTTTTGTAAAATACGGAAAGGATCAAGAAATGAAACGAATAGTGAGACATCTGCACGTCATTGGATTAATGTGACAAAGGGTTGTACAACGCCTTTGCCATTCTCTCGGTCGCCATAATAGGTTCCAGTGATAAGCATTACAAGATGACTGTTGCTCTTTTAACAAGTTTTATGTCTGATTACCTTTCTCTTGGAAGAGCTGCTTCAGCAGGCTTTGTCAAAAACAACGAGAATCTTTTTTGTATACATACGTACATACATACATACATACATACATACATACATACATACAAACGTACACACGCACATGTATATAAACAATCTTATATACATTTTACCTTCTTGTGTACTCTTAATTCATTCATTTATTGCAATGCAGCCATGCTGAATCATCGTTTTGAAGGGTCAGCGAGATACACTATAAAGTACGCCTGAATTTCATAGCCAGATCAAAACACACAAAATGTTTTCATTGGTTTCAAAGACGCCAAGCAAATCGGATTCACCTTCTACTCTTCTTGATTTCCAGTAGAACGCCAACTTGACAGTAATTTCTTCGGTCGAGTTGACTGAGCTTATGCAGAACCGTTGCCTATGAATCCTCTAAACAAAGTCCACTGACACGAGCCTATGCAGTAAGTTGCAGCAGGCTTTGCTGTCAGAGTGCAAAGAAATGAAATAGATACAGCAAAGCACCTTGTTCAGCTTTCTAATAGTTCACCTATGGCGGTGCTTCAACATGGCCACAGTCAAATGACAGAAACAAGTAGAAAAATAAAAGAATATAATCTACCCCTCTGGATTCATAATTTTAAATCGACTCCAAAGGAAGGAAAGGTAAATTTGACTTCGGCGGGATTTGAACTGATTGTGTAGAGCCTCAGTAACATACAGTGAAGCATTGTATCCAACGTCCCTAATAGATCTGCCAGTTCTGCCATACATACACCGCCGTGGATTGGTACACTTTACATCGACCTCGATGAAAGTCAAATTTGACTTCAGCGAAATTTGAACAAAGGATACTGGACAATGTATACACGGATGCATGCTCACATATATAACTATCCAACTTTCCATCCATCCATCCATACATACATACATACATACATACATGATGGTCGTCCACTCCGGACCGAGGAAGAGCATTGCTGACCTTTAGGAACATTATGCGCTCTAGGACTAACATATATTTTGCATTTGCGGCTCCGTTGGTTGCTAAAGAGCCATTCTTTTGACAAGTATACACGACTGCAAACATTGTAAACCATACAAACATACATACATACACAAATACATACATACATTCACATACACACACATATATACACACATCCATGTATACATACCTACATACATTTTAGACAGCATTTAGGAGGAAGCTTTCTGGTGGGCGAATTGTTACTCGACAACATATTTCAATCTCTAACATATTGTATAGTTTACCCTTTTAGAATACGGAATAGCAAACTGCGAAGATGTCAATTTTACCTAAATCTATATCTATACAATAGCTTCAGTTGCTTTCGTTTCAATAAATATGTTACACAACCAATACTATAAAAACTGATACTATTCTTGAACCTAGGAAGTGCTAGCTTCTGAAAATATTTTCTATTCACATTTCTGCTATCAACCAACATTAAACAAATCAAATTCATTTACAAACTCACTGCCATCCGCCAGGTATACTGTTGTAATCCTCTATGCAAACTTAAAATATAATTATGTTGTGATCCACATTCCCTTGATAACAAACAAATGCATAACTATCGGTAGACATTTTCCTGTGGGCTGACTGATAAATACAATTTTCACATTTCTGTAAGTTTTCGTACATGAAGAGACGAAAATATTGATATTTCGAGTAAAGCCTGTTGTATGAGAGAAAAATAAAGTTTTTAAAATAGTGTCTCCGAACAAAATATTTAATCGAAACGTTTATATTCTCCTTTATCCATAGCATACGATGGTATTCAATGTGTACAGTAACTAAGGCGCGGTGACTAGGTTTCTGACTTACCCACAGTAATCACTGTTCAAATTATACCAAATACCATATTGTATTTCCATCATCGTTTAAGGGTCGAAGATCTTGCTCATAACTTTCTGATACCACTACTCTAGAAACTAAATATGGAATATAGACAAAAATGTATTTAAAACAAATTTCTAATTTAGGACACTTTTGGTCAAAAGCGTTCCTAAAGTGGCACCTAGTGAACTTAATATTTCACATGTATAATGTGAAATATTTTCTGTGCCTCTTCTTTAAAACAGGGTAGGGTTTTGTTTGAGTGAAACTTGACTGCTATTTTTAGAAACTAAAGCGTCCTTGTTGAGGTACTCTAATGTAATAACGTAAATACAATCATTTCTATATATATCAATATACTTTATATATGGAAAATATATATATATTATTACTTTCCGTCTATAAAAATGTTCTTCTTCATAAAATGCTTAATTTATATGCCTCAGGCTATATTATGCAGAAGATTTCTAAAAAGAATGAAATGAATTATTGCTGTACATGATTATTACTTATTACTGCCTAAAAAATTTAAGAACTTCATAATAAGTATGCACAAATAAAATAAATAAATATGTGTATTTTACGCATTTTTCTTATTTCTAAAATTCAAATTTCGATTTCTATGAAATTTGAAGAAATTATATACCATTGTATGACATATCTGCTAGGAGACACCACGTGAATAATATTATTGTTTAGTTTAAAATATCAGTGTTCACATTTGAGATGAGAAATATGATTCAGGAACGATTTATTTTCAGATTTAATATCTTGTCAGGGAAGGTAGACTAAATAATACACTGAGAGTATTTAAGGTGAGAGAAAATATAAGAAGTAGAAGAAAAGAAAAGTGTAGTTATGAGCAGATGATTTTGACTTACCTCATTTCAACATGAGACCGAATGTATCGCAGAAACGGACGATCGTTTGCAATGCGGCAACTCTAATTTTCTGTAGCCTCGTGAGGACACCGTTTTCTGGATTGTATCTGTAATTAAAAAGGTACATTCTAGTCACATCCGGAATCACACTGATACTGTCTCACAATTATGTTACGGAAACATGCTTATGTAGAACGCTCAGCCGCGAATGCACTAATTCAGGAAGAATCTTCATTGTCAAACGGGCAAACGACGGGGATCCACTACTACAAGCATTCGGAAGACTGACAGCTATTTCTAGCATGTCAAAGTCCGACGAAGAGCCTCCTTCCTTTGATTGACTGTTTTTTTTGTTTTATTTTCTTTTTGTTCTTTTGTTTTTTTACCTATGTCACTTAATGATATGATGGTAGTTATTGCATTCTATTTAAATTTCATTGTAAGTGGTCTTAAATTCTCTCTTCAAATGAAATGTCTTTCCTAAAATAATAATGTTAGTGCTTAAAACAATTATTTCTTATAATTGTTCAGTTTAATTCAACTCATTAGGATTTAATGATACAGCATTTAAGTGAAAGTGATGAAAATATCGTGTAGAGGGAATTTATGTTGAAGATGTTTTCGTTTTGTCTCTTGTCCTTTGTATGATGCAACACAACATGAATTTCTGGTGGGTCATATTACAACGTGTTAGCGTGTGTAATTTATAAGGTATTTTCTGCCATAGCATAGTGTCTTCATACATACATACATACATACATATACGCACGCATACTCACAGAGAAACGGACACTCATACACAGACACACATACATATACTATTTCGAAGGGACTGCCATTAAATATACAGGATCTTAATTATCCGAGTATGCAATAATAAACACGCATACATAGATTCATACTTATATAGATACGCATATACATACATACACACAGAGACACACACACCTATATATATATATATATATATATATATATAT
>NC_068988.1:22007291-22008065 GCF_001194135.2 Octopus bimaculoides | reverse complement strand
ATATGTTACAAAAACAAAAAGAAACTACACGTGGGAATGTAAGGGGAAAATAAGAAGAAAAACAAGCGAAAATGCACATTGGAAATAAAAAAAAACTAAAGGCTTTTTATGAAAAGTAACGATAGATATATACAATTAGATGAACTGAGGTAGGAATAAAGGTAATAAAAGTCATTTTTGTGAATTGTTAAAGAAATTCAAAATAGGTAAGTTTCTAACAATGTAGAAAGCTTAAACAAAAATCTTTATAAATTCAGGTGCAAAGGCCATCGTGAGAAGGAAGCAGTTGCTGCTAACTTAATGCCGAAGCGTTTGAATAAGGTAACGGAATCAGTATAACTGGACATTTCCCGAACGGCTTCATGCTGAGGATGGGCATTATTTTGCCTTTTCTTTTCGTTCGTTGGTGCTACAATGCTTCAAGCGAACAACACTCTCTTATTCTCTTCATTGAGTTTTCCTTCATTGGAACACACTTCATTTTAGGTCTTCTTTTTTTTTTATCATTCTTCATACAGGCCCCGCAATAGCCTGTTTTAAATTCCCACGCTCTAATTTCAGCTAACCCATAAATTATTGCTAAAATTTTGCAGATTTAATTATTATTAGTCCTTAAAGAAACGCAAAGTTACTTGATGTTGTTGTTGTTTCTGTTGTTATTGTTGGTCTTTCTTTTCTGTGTCATAATGTAGATTTAACCGAGATTAACGAGTACCATACACCAACAATACCGCTCTTTCACATAACCTCATTTATACCCATATATATACATAT
>NC_068988.1:22005638-22007281 GCF_001194135.2 Octopus bimaculoides | reverse complement strand
TATATATATATATATATATGAGTGTCTGCATGCGCGCGTGTGTGTGTAGAAACATATATACAGATACATATATAACTATTTACGTAGGCATGTATATGCATATATGTGAACATATGTGTATGTATGTATGTATGTATGTATGTATGTACGTATGTATATACACCAGAAATACCGTCAAAATCAAAAGTACACAACGGAATTTCTAGTTATAAAAAAACTAAATACTTTCACCTTATTTCCTGCCGAATATCCCAGCTGTTCATATATTCAATAACATCTGAATGTTTCTTCGCTGACCTCAACCAGCCAAGTGCAATGTTATCTTTAATCTTTAAACCAAACTGATTTACACTGAATGTATTCAATCACATACATATCGTCAAAGGAGGTGCTCGTCTACCCACACGCCCTTTATTTTATGAATTTCCTACTTAAACTGCTAAGGCCAATGTTTTCCTTCTTTTCTTCTCTGTTTTCTTTGTTTTCGTTTATCGTATTTTTCTTCCTTTTCATCATCTTTCTCCCTTCCTTCCTCCACTCCGTCCCCAGGCCACTTTTTATTAAAAAATATTACTCTGTACTTTTTTGGTACCGAGTCCTCCAAAGTACCACAATTATGCCGTTCTCCAACTATTTCGGAGCAGATCCGCGATTTTTAATCTGGTTGAAGCCATTTACATCACCAATTCATTTTGAAAACAGTATAAATATTAAATGCTACACAATCACATTTCTCTTAATCGGAACTAAATTCTTTACAAATCAAATGCACAACCTTAATAATACCATTGTTTTTCCCGAAGAATTGCACCAGTAGTTTTTGTGTAAGCGTAAAGTCCTGATATGCCCAATCAAAAGTCTTTGGTTATCTTTCTTCTATTATTATGTCCGAGAAAACCGCGTGAAAGCCTCTACGTATTTGCATGACCCGTTAAAAAATTGCCGGTAGCTGGCGAGCTACTGGCATTGTGGTCGAATCCATGTTTTTGTTCATGCCAAACACAGAATGACATAATACAGTTAAGAGCCGGTGTGCAAAAACCAAGCACGTTGAAACCCTTCTCTCTTATCATCGAAGTTCATATCATCATTGAAACCATCTTTGATGCCGTCAGTCTAATATGACTTTCAGCTAATCGAAAACAAGAACTAGAAAACTCAAGAGAAAAACGTAATAACCACGTGACGATATACAACCTAACTGCCATGGACGAGATTTCAACGTCGTTAAAACAACAATTTCCATCTTAGAGAGCAGTCTTTAAACAAGCTGAGCTTGTCATCTTACCACAAATATCATCATCTTTGTTTTGTGTTCATCATGAATTTTGATAGGTATTACATTTGGCTCATGCGTTTCTAGGAGCGCCTTTCATCAGGCGAGATTTATGAACGCAGTATATTAGACACTGATGCATTGACTATGTAACAGGCTCTAATGATTACATGTCACCAGACATACTCAGGGCCACCTGATATGACCTATGTGTGTGTGCATGTCAGTAATGTACGTCGTCATATATAAACACACACGCACACAAACACACATATATATATATATATATACATATATATATATACATATATATATACACACATATATATATATACATATATATATATATATATATACATATATATAT
>NC_068988.1:22004554-22005282 GCF_001194135.2 Octopus bimaculoides | reverse complement strand
ATATATATATATATATATATATATATATATATATGTATTTACATAAGTACAAATATATATATATATACATATACATGTATATACATGTATGCATATGCATTGGCATGTAGAAGAATATGTATTGATCAATTCAACACGAACGCTGAGTGTATACAAATTATATCTCCGATCTAACGTCTCCATTACTAACTGGAACTACTTTTATCTTCGACAACATGCAAGTGTACAGCTGTCATGTAATCTCCCTATGCTAATTCCTCTTGTAAATAATGGTCAGTTTTCATGCCGATTCCGACAGGTTAACTAACACTAAAAATACCCCATCAAAAATGATTGTTACGGTAGAAACCACATTAACAATAACTTCTCTCTAGTGTTTAGATGATTCTGTTGAATGCTCTAATCATTGAAAACTTAGTCGCGGTTTCGGCAACACAGTGGTCTCCCTTGGGAGAAGTTTGCCAACAATATTATAAAGCTTACGTGGAGACGCGGAACCATTGTGAGCAACTATAATGCATATTTATTGAGTGAATTTCGTACGTGTAT
This sequence comes from Octopus bimaculoides, assembly GCF_001194135.2. NCBI lineage: Eukaryota > Metazoa > Mollusca > Cephalopoda > Octopoda > Octopodidae > Octopus > Octopus bimaculoides. Next base: position 22,004,733 of record NC_068988.1, on the reverse strand, counting down.
ATGTTTTTATATACATGCACATGTAGATATACACACATGTGTATACATACATGCATATACATTTATATCGATCGTGTATGTGTGTGTGTATGGATGTATGTATATATCTATACCTGTCTACCTATATATGGATATCTATATATACTTATATATTTATATATATATATATATATATATAT
>NC_068988.1:21998977-22003956 GCF_001194135.2 Octopus bimaculoides | reverse complement strand
TATATATATATATATACATAGATAGAGAGAGATAGATAGATAGATAGACAGATAGATAGATAGATAGATAGATAGATAGATAGATAGATAGATAGATAGATAGATAGATAGAGAAACATTAATATTTCTAAATATCTCGAAGAGAAATATTCTGTAACAGTCCTTGGCAAGTAGAATTTATTTGATATATATGTGTGTGTGTGTATGTGTGTGTGTGTGTGTGTGTGTGTTCGTGTGTGCTGGGGGTGTATGTGTGTGTATGTGTGTGTGCGCAATAGTCGCGTGTGTGCGCAATAGTCGCGTGTATGCGTAATAGTCGCGTGTGCGCGCAATATCTGTGAGTGTGTGCGCGCGCGAGCGTGTCTATTAGTATGCATGCATATATACATATATATATATTTGCGTCCTTGTCCCATTCTGTATTATTTATACATACATGTATACTTGTATGTGTATCTGTGTACGTCTGTGTGCATGTAGGTGGGTGCAGGGACGTATGTGATGTATTTGTGTGTCTGTGCGCGCGCACGTTCGTGTTTGTTTATACACTTCCGTGCGCATGTATCGCCAAAGCTGAAAATTTTTATCGTTAATATATGGATCTCGGTCAGGTTTCCACCGAACAAACAACCAAAACTCCTGAATATAATCCAGGGATATATGTAACTTTAATGTAATTCTCAGTCATAATTAGCGTAACAAAGTGTAACAAGGATCTATACAGTTTCCGTCTACGCACTTACCATTGTATGGCATAGGTCCGATGTTATAGATAAAGAAATGTCATTAAAATTTCGATAGTGGAAACGAAACCGGGATATTAGGATTGCGAAGCGACCATATTACAACATTCGTCATATACTAGGCCTGCAAGCGTAAGATATAAACTTAAAAGCACAGGCTTAGTGGTTCGAACATTTGGCTCCCGATCGTAAGGTCGTGAGTTCGATCCCTGGTGGCCCGTTGGTCCTTCCACAAAGCACTTTAATTCTCGTCGTCCACGTTGTCCACTCAACTGGCAAAAATGAGTTGTACCTGTAATTCAAAGGTCTAGCCGTGTCATATTCTGTGTCATGCTGAATCTTCCTGAGAACTATGTTAAGGGTACGCGTGTCTGTGGACCATTCAGCCACTTGTACGTTAATTTCACGTGCAGGCTGTTTCCTTGATCGGATCGACTGGAAATTTTGTCGGCCTAACCGACAGAGTGCCAGTGTAAACTTGGGATGCTATGTAGCCATTTCGCTCCAACATTATTTTTCGAAAGTTGGTATCATACTGAAATTCCAACAGTCACAATATATATGCCCTGTTAAATAGTTTAAAATCTGTAAAGCATTTTACATATTTGTTAAACTATTTATCACAATGGTGTATTTAGATACAGTAAAATATCCTGGATTCATTTTGAAAAGTCCGGTCCTTAGTATTCCAAAGCTTATCATCTAACATGTTAATGTATAATTATAATTCTTTCCTTTATTCCTTTACTGACTTCCCTCATAGAAGTGTGGTGATTCTGTGGCAGTCTTTTCAATGCGTTTGTGTATACTATCGACTCCACTACTTTTAGTTTAGTAAATATTTTGTCCACACCGGATAAACGAAAGATTAATTCTACCTGGTCAGTGTTTGAAAAGTAAACAAATGCTTCAAATGTTGTTCAACTAATTCTCCCGACCACCACCAATTGTTTATTTGTATCGAGCTTTTCCATCCATTCGAAACATGGCCACTATACAATTGACATCTGAACGTTCTTAAGACATGTTTTTTTACCTGATTTGTTTACGCTGTGTACTCCAAATACTAAGTACGTGTAAACCGTGCAGCAGATCTTATTGTGTCGGAAATATTTAGTTAGTAAGCATCGAAGCAAGTACAATCAAATCGGTAGGTCATCGAGTTAATATGGTTGACTTGAAATGATTTCAACATTTCTAAACAGATTTTTTAATGGAGAACTAACCAATTGTATGCAACCATCTCATGAAACAAATAGGCGTATAAAGTCTTCGTTGAGGAATAATTCAAGCGCATGAATGTTCGATCTCAACAACTAGAAGGAGAGGGTTTAAAGAAGGGTTAAATGGAGATTTGATGTTTATGAGAAATGCAATGAGTTTGAAAAGATTCACATAGATCGTACCAAAATAATGAGAACAATATGAGAACAACAATATAGAAAATGGTGATACGAAATAAAGAGAACAGCGGGTAATAGAGAAAATGTCAATATTTTATTAAGAAATCAGTTTGGCAGAACAATGAGTATCTTTGTAGCAAGAATCAGTGAATCATCAGAATGCACAACTTGTGAAAGAAACACCTATTTACCTGTTACTAACCACATTATATTCTTCCAGTTGTCGTGTCTGACGCAGCAGTTGGAAATTATATCTTGAACCTAAAAAGCCACATGGAACCAGTCTAGATTAATGAATTAGTTTGCAGAAAGCCGTTCATAGTCATGCAGAAGCACACAACGTTCGGATACTATAACTGTAATAAATTAGTAGCAATTATTATTACCTAGTGAATAGTAAGTAACTGTACAATACCAGAGATCCACAGAATCCAATCAATTAGTGAGTCAGTGAAAAAAGTTACACATTTCATATATTCTTCACCTGAATCTCCTAGACGGAAAGTATACAAACCATCATAGATATACACACGCCATAATTTCATACGTACATGTATACATACATAGGCGCAGGAGTGGCTGTGTGGTAAGTAGCTTGCTTACCAATCACATGGTTCCAGTTTCAGTCCCATTGCGTGGCACTTTGGGCAAGTGTCTTCTATAGCCTTGGGCCGACCAAAGCCTTGTGAGTGGATTTGGTAGACGGAAACTGAAAGAAGCCCGTCGAATATATGTATATCTATATATATACGTGTGTTTGTGTGTCTGTGTTTGTCCCTCCAACATCGCTTGACAACCGATGCTGGTGTGTCTACGTCCCCGTAACTTAGCGGTTCGGCAAAAAGAGACCGACAGAATAAGTACTAGGCTTACAAAGAATAAGTCCTGGGGTCGATTTGCTCGACTAAAGACGGTGCTCCAGCATGGCCGCAGTCAAATAACTGAAACAAGTAAAAGAGTATATATACATTTTTACATACACACATTCATACGAAAGTAAATATGATGAAAAAAAAAGACACGCTCGTTTTTTAAAGAAATATATCTACACTTAGACATGAATGCGAGTACATTCGCTCATATATACATAACTGCGCGCGCACACACACACACACACACACACGCACGCACGCACGCGCCGAACACACATGCACACGCATACACATATAAAGAACACAGGCCACATGTACCTACACTGACATATTCACAAATCTCTCAAACAAGATTTGCCAGTTAGAAATACGCTGGAATTTTGCTGAAAAGAAACTGAATAGATCTCAAGCAATACATACATACATACATACATGCAACATAGACAAATACAAACGTATATATATGTGTGTGTGTGCGTGTGTGCGTGTGCGCGCGATGGCGTTTGGTCGTGCGGGCGTGGTCATCTTATTTCCTTCCTTGTAACACCGGTAGCCCGAACAAGTAGTCTCATTTTCTCTCGTCTCACACTCTGTTCACCTTTCGTTGTCTCTCTTCTAATCCTTTAGGATATTCTCCCGGCTTTGACTATTTCATATCCTGTCTGGCCCTAAGGACTTATTTTGCTTGCTTATTTGTTTCAATTTCTTTGTATGCCCACAGGCGTCCCGTTTGCTTTCGTTCCTGTCTCTCGTCCGTCCAGTAAATGTCTCGTCTTGACTTATATTTATTCTACATTTGTATGCTGACTTTCTATATCGCAAAGTTGTTCATTCATTTCTTGCCTGGTTTGTGTCTTGTTTTTTGACTCACCAATTCCTAGCGGCGTTTTCGCTGTCTGCGCCGCCAGATGGGGATTTACTATTATCGTTAAGGCGTGAAATTGTATTTGATCCGCTGACCAATAACTGATGAGGTGTGTTGGCGACCTTCTGTGTCTGTTTCTCGTTTGTGCATTTATTATGCTTTTAAATTCATATATATATTCCAGTATATATATATATATATATATATATATATATATATATATATATACATATATATACATTCATACATATATACATACACACACGACGGGTTTCAGTTTCTGTCAACTTAATGCCCTCACAAGGCTTTGGTCAACCCGATTCTATTGGAGAAGACGTTTTTCCGGGAAACAATATCCTTATCGTGCAGCCACACCACCGCTTATGCTTAGGCGTAGCTACGTATAATAGAAGAAGTTCCTCAAATTTTGGGGAAATAAAATGTAAACTCTCAAGCATACAGAAATATTCTGATGAATACTCGATGCTTAATCTCACGTTTTTAAGTTAAGTAGTGGGCAACCAAAATCCACATGTAGGAAATAATAACTCTACCAGCATATTGTAAGATTGCAGGCGTGACAGTAATATGACATTAATTCGAAACAATAATCAAATAGCAGAGATTGATCGACATAGAATGGGATAACAGAGAAAGAAGATGCAGACGAGTTGAGTTATGTGGAGTGGGGTGTGGCTAGATAGTAAATAATAATAATAATAATAATAATGATGATGATGATGTAGCAGAGATGATTCACGCGAGAGAAAATGGGAGAGAAGAATTAGAGAAAGGGCTAAATATTTCTATAGAACAAATTGAATAAACTTATATACATAGTTTGTAAAAATAAGAGGTTGGAATAAGGCGGCTATGCTGCTTCCAACGACACGCAAATCCACTGATGTATTACGTAGGTGTCTTCAGAATGTTTAGCAGTATAATAACCATTTTCAACATTGCCATAATGGTTTCTCGCATGACTCAACAGTTTACTAACGTCACTGTACGAGGGGTACTGAAAAGTTCTTGTTCTTTTTTTTGTTTTTTTTTTTTTTTTGGTAAAATACAAGAGCATCAGTTAATTATGATTTTA
>NC_068988.1:21996081-21998967 GCF_001194135.2 Octopus bimaculoides | reverse complement strand
CTCACAGATTCAAACCGTTATTGCAGCGGTCCTTCATTTTTCTCTAAACTCTATAAGGTATGAAACCAACTAGTATGAAACCACCTGGTATAAAGTATGGAACCACCTGGTATTAAACCACTTTGTTTAAAGTATGGAACCACCTGGCTTAAAGTACGAAACCACCTGGTATATTGTTTGATTATATTTTCCAGAACCCTGACAAGATGATAAGTCTAAAGCCTCCATAAGAAATTAACATAATCAGATGCTTTCTTATAATACAGGTAGATTGTTATCATGTTCCGCTTGAGACTCAGAAGGTTGGGCCTCTAACCAGGCCTATGTAGCAGCCATCACTTACGTATCCAAGTGAAATTTCGATCCCTTGAGATGTTTCTTCTGTTGTGGAAAGAGGTTATAGTAGGAGAGTAATTTAGGTGGTCTACCAATTCGTAGCCAAAATCATGTATTTTCCGCAGTGTTTCATGCGCTGTGTGTGCTAGTGTCTTGTCCTGAAAATACAGGACACCACGGCTTAGCTTTCCACGACGTTGCTGTTTCAAAGCTTCACGCAGTTTGTCCAATAGAGACATGTTGATTTCTGTGTTGATGGTGCGGCTAAAGTCAGAATCTCTCCAGCTGATATCTGGGTCCGAAGCTCGTTGGGACGTGGTGAGCCACTGTAGCGTCGCTCCATTGGTTGTTGCTTGGTCTGCAGAACATAATGATGAAATCAAGTTTCATCTATGGTTACTAAAAGATCCATAAAATCAACCTCTCTCGCTGCAAACCGCACCAAAATCGCCTTTGATGGTGTCACTCTGATATGCTTCTGATTTGTGTTCAGGCATATCGGCACCCATGTCGCAGAAAGCTTTCTCATGTCTAGAATATTGTGGAAGACGTGACCAACTCTTTCGCGAGAAATACCGAGAGTCTCAGCCATGACTTTAGCTGAAATTCAGCGGGCCTCGAGAGTTATTACATGTACAGCATTGGCTTTGCACTCTATGGTTGCGGTATTTGGCCGTTCTGACCATCTGTGACCTTGAAATTACCATTCCGAAATCTTGCCACCCAGAGTTTCACTGAAGAGTAGTAAGATGGGCAGTCATCCTTCAAGACCTCCTTCATCTCTTCATGGATTTTCGCCGCTACTTTGCCTTGCCAAAGCGGGAACTTCATGACTACCCGTCCTTCAATTTTAGAAAAATTCTCTGTAGGAGCTGCCATCATGCGTTAAATCTGCAACAAAATAGAGAAAGATATATTTATACCTTATTTATACCTATATGAATTTTACAAATCTACTAAATAATTATTCTATCTGCCCTGTAAAGCTAACAGCTGTACCCTTTCACGCTATCCTTAAAGTCAATAACTTTTCAGCACTCTCTCGTATACCAACATGTTGTTGCTTTATAAATATTTTGACCAACATTTATTTTTAAATACGTCACTAGCGATAAACTTGATTTAAATAGTATTATATGGTTAGGAAGAGAACAAAAGAAGAAAAATTTTAATAAATGGACTAGACTGCTATGAATTGAAGATAAAAGATCCGTATTAATCTCTCAGCTCAACAAGTTGTTTTCTTTTTCTACTCTTTATTTAATTTATTTGTTAAATTTCCTTGCGAAAATTTCTCCGTATAATCTCATTTAAAATCTTGTACGTCTCAAAATGATAGAGAGAAAATATTTACCTCCAATAACTAACTTAAAAGTAACTATGAAACACAAATCTGTTTAAAATAAATGTAATTGGAAATTTGAACTTTTAAACCCTACGAAGAAAGAATAACGGAAAATTCTAAATATTTTAATAAAATAAAAATAAACACGAAAGGAACTGTAATACTCCCTTCAACATACAGGAAATAGCAACTGCATGTAGATCAAAGAATACTATCTTGAAAAATATAGGGAAGCATTTGATAAAGTTCTCCTTAACCAGACACCAGAAAACCTATGATTAATTGTCTCGTAGCTCAGGGCTGTCATAGGATAAACAGAAACAAAAATTGTCAGCAATAGCTTTGAACCAGAAAATTATCAAAGAATGCAATAAGGGGAAAAGGGCTGAGGCGAGAGAGAAAGAGGGAGAGAAAGGAGGGGTCAGACATCTCCCAGGTGTGCATATTCACACGTATGGAAGCGCAATTACGTAATTACATCCGTAATTAATTAATTAAAGTATGAATCGTTACTCATCTCGGCAATGGAAAACGATGAAAATGGAAATCATACCCATACAGAATGTGTATACACACCTTGCATGTGTGCGTATATATATATATATATATATATATGTATGTTTTATATGTATATACTTTTGTATATTTACATGCATACACATCTATATGTATACACAAAAATATATAAGTATACACAGCCACTAATATGCAACACATATACATATATAAACCTGTGAGTGTGTTTGTGTGTTTGTGTGCTGGCGTGTATGTGTATGCCTGTTTTCTTCGTTTCCCCCAAAATATCAAAGTCACCCTACTATAATGACATGATACTTCAGTAGAATCGTTGATCCCTCGAGATTATTTCGCTTTCTCATTTGAGTGAGTTACTATTGCCACGAGGTATTTGTTTACTTTCCTCCGAAGTGAAGGCTCCCTGAGTAAATCAAGAATATATCTATTCCAGAATTTGGTATTCACTTTTCTTTATCTTTGTTTTTTACAAATTCATTACACTCAACACACTGTTGTTCCCCCTTACATCATTGATGCATAGATATGCATATATGTATATACGTTTGTCTATGTATATATATGTGTGTGCTTGTCTGTGTTTCTGTGTTTGTGTGGGTGGGTGTACATATATACACACATCAACATGCATTTATATGACTGTATGCATATGTATACATACACACATATAT
>NC_068988.1:21992333-21995487 GCF_001194135.2 Octopus bimaculoides | reverse complement strand
ACACACACACACACACACACACACACACACATGTATATCATTTAATATGCTCAGCATTTACATATGAGCTACTATAAGCTTTATGCTCCGATAGAACAATAGTCACACGATCTTGTATCGCATCCCTAGTACCATTTTACAATCTTCGAGGCTGAAAATAAAGCATTCCTGGTCTCTGAGAAAGAAAGAAAACATCGAGAATAAATACTGGAGAAAAATTATGAATGAATAAATGGCATAAGGAAAATAGCATGGAGGAAAGGGTGATAAGAATTGTGTTCTTTGGTCCCTCAGAGTGAAATTCAACAATGGTCGTTGTGGTTCATTTGACTGAGAAAGGTTAAAGTTTCTGAGACTTTATGCCTAATTCTGAGACAATATAAACTTGTTGAAATTCTTCCATTTAGTGAACATCTCAGATCTAGTATTGACTAAGTCAGTGTATTTCTTATATTTTAACAAACTCTATTGTTTCTTTCAGCAATACAAAGCTTTCACATCCTTAACATTCAATGTATGGCCGTTGATCGCCCTAGATGAAGCTCTTGATCGTGTGAGGTAATTTTCAGATCCCAGATATGGTTAACTAATTTTGTGGGTTACTTCTTGCCTGTATGCCGGAAGGAAGACTAGTGCTTAGCATTTATTTTTAAAGCTAATTTCACATAGTCTGATATGCGTTTTCTTTTCAAGTTTCAATACTTTTGTAGAAGTGCTGATTACAGCTTCCTAAACCGCTGAGGAAACCATGCATGCATGATCGAGTGGGCAACTATATATATCTCACAGGTACATTTTGCATTAGGTGCCTCGCGTGAATCACTCACATGCAATAACCTCTTCATGTTGGAGATGTAGCCGTAAGAAACTTTCATTGAACGTCTCTCAAATATTTCCTTATAACTTTCGCTATTCAGGAAATGTTTATCTATCAAAAAAAAAAAGAAAATGTCTGTATTAGTCTTAACATTCAAAGTGAAAGTGGAGGGCAACCATATCTATTTTTAGATCTATTTTTAGGTTTCGTACTTTAGATGATAAGAACGTAAGCCATCTTCTCTTTGACGCCATCGTTTGTCAGGGTGATACTATAGGTACGTTATCGAATATTTTCTTACAGGTGGAGAGATTCAATATCCTATACATATCATTTTCTCGACAGAAACAATAAACCATCGGCGTATATCTCTTACTTTTTTCAGTCGATAAACCGTGGCAATGTTGGGGCGCCAGCCTGAAGATTGTCATCGAAAAAGTCGACGTTTAAGCATGGTATACCTTTTCTGCCGCAATTTCGTTTTTGCCAAAATGTTATGTTGCAGTTAACAAAGATCGGTTCTCAAGTAATGATAGTACACAGACATAAAAAACGAACACGCTCAAACGCACACACACACACACACACATACACACACAGAGGGAGGCTTATGTGTATGTGTATATATATATATATATATATATATATATATATATATATATAAAATTATCAGCCACTGTAGCAGTATTGGGCAAGTGTCTTCTACTATAGCCTCGGGCCAACCAAAGCCTTGTGAGTGGATTTGGTAGACGGAAGCTGAAAGAAGCCCGTGGTATATATATATACATGTGTGTCTATCTGTGTGCGTGTGTGTGTGTGTGTGTGTGTGTGTGTGTGTGTGTGTGTGACACCAACATCGCTTGACAACCGATGTTGGTGTGTTTACGTTCCCGTAACCTAGTGGGTCGGCAAAAGAGACCAATAGAATAAGTACTAGGGCTACAAAGAATAAGTCCTGGGGTCGGTTTGCTGGACTAAAGGTGGTGCTCCAGCATGGCTCCAATCAAATAACTGAAACAAGTAAAAGAATAGTCATTTGTCTAAAATATACACGATTAAAAGGTTGCAATCACTGCAGAATATCCTCCACCAATTCGTTAGCTAGTCAATAAAACCTCTTACGTACACTATAAAACGCACAGAAAAAAAAATAGTAGACGAAAGTATTATATTTTCAGAGAAAGAAATCTTAAAATATTCAACTGTGAAATTTGAGTTATAATATGGTTTTCGTGGAGATGGCTAAAGCAATCTAAAGAAGAGGTTACGATGTTGAATTTTAAGATATTGCTTGTTAGAAACTAAAAGATGAACTGACAAACAGACAGACAGACAGACAGATAGACAAATAGATAGATAGATAGATAGATAGATAGATAGATAGATAGATAGATAGATAGATAGAGAGTGCATCAGAGAAAAGGAAATAAAATTATGATAATACGATATTTGAATGGGCACTTTTAGTGGAATAGAATGAAGAATGAAATACAGAAATACAGAGAGAGACGTGGAGACACAGAGAGAGAGAGAGAGAGAGAGAGAGAGAGAGAGAGAGAGATAGTGTGTGTGTTTGTGTGTGTGCACGCTCGTGTATGTCTATCTGTCTGTGCTTTGTGTGAGTGCCTATGTGCGTATGTGTGCTTGCGTGAAAGAAGGAAAGAATCAAACGAATAAAAATATGAATAAAAAGGAAAAAAAAATAGAAAGAAAAATGAAGGAAGGAAGTGGAGAAGTATGCAAGTGGAGAAGAGTGAAATTATAATAGAAGGTCGACGGAACGACTTGATTAAATATAGAGGAAAGTGAGAGATGCTATAGAATGGCATAAATGGCTGCAGTATCGCCCATATTCTAAAAGAGAGACTTCCTACTATTCAATGGCCAACCATTCCATGTAAGTAGCGAACTGGGAAATCTTGGTAAGAACCTGAAGCAATAAAACTTAAAAACCGCTCGTCTCAAATAGAGACAGCGTCATCAACGCCACAATTAGATAGACGCCAGTGGAACCAACGAGATATCTACGTCAGCAACAGTGTTTCTACTACTACTACTACTACTACTACTACTACTACTACTACTACTGATATAGCTACTAGCAATATGTACTAACATTAATGGCTCTTGGTGGCTCTTGTGTTGATTTTGAAGATGAAGTGTTCTAGCTGTTCGATCAACGGAGTTAACTAATCATTGTATTACATTGTAAGTGGCTGTATATTTCGCAGTCATAAACTTTCGACAGATACTTCATGAACTCTCTGTGCTTGAGGTGTGTGTACCTGTGTGCGTGTGTGTGTGTGTGTGTGTGTGTGTGTGTGTGTTTGTGTGTGT
>NC_068988.1:21986079-21992323 GCF_001194135.2 Octopus bimaculoides | reverse complement strand
TGTGTGTGTGTGTGTGCGTGTATGTGTGTGTATGTGTGTGTGTGTAACAAGACTGCACATTCGAATTACAAGTAAAGTCCATCTGGTGCACTTTCTGCAAGTTTTCCTTCAACTCCAACAATAGCAGCTAGATCAAACCGAAACATCCATTTGAAGACGTCTATTGAAGGTTCCATGCAATTGTGTCCACATCGCAACTTGTTGGTTCAGAAGCAACTACATTATCCATTCAGCAACACAGCCCACAATATATCAATAGCACTCAAGAGATATCACAAGTATCGCTACCAAGTATGGTAAAAACGCCACCAACATGGACAACACTGCTAGAAATCGCAGCCAAGCTGTCAGCGTTTTGTTTTTTAGAAAATAGACATATTAGTCACTTATGTCATGTATGCACATTGTCGAAAATTTTAACGAGGCTCTCACCAGCTTCGTTTAGATTGTATACTAATCAGCAGCAAGAGCAGTGACCTAGATAACATGCGAATAGAACAACGTCCCCAAAAAAGCGTCACTAGAACCACCAGCAGAACCGATAGACTTTAGAAAGCATTCATACAGCCACCATATTTGTTATATCCTTACATATTTGTTATATCTTCCAATATCGTAGTACGCTTGATATTGTCGACGATAGGTAAAGAATACAGAGTAACAGAGTTATATGAAATAGAAACAGCGGCAGTAACAAACACGCAACGAACCAACAATCCGTATTTCCAGCACACTCTTCATGTTCTGAGCTCAAATTCCACCAAGGTTGACTTTGCTTTTCATCCTTTCGGGATCGATAAATTAAGTACCAGTTGCGTACTGGGTCGGTCTAATCGACTGGCACCCACCCACCAAATTTCAGGCCTTGTGTCTGGAGTAGAAAAGCATAGAGCAATAACTATATTTCGTCTGTTTTATGTTCTGAGTTCAATTCCGCCGAGGTCGACTTTCCTTTTCATCCGTTCGAAATCGATAAATTAACTACCAGTTGCGTACTGGAATCGATGAATTAACTACCAGCTGTGTACTGGGGTCGATTTAATCGACTGGCCCACTCACCCAAAAAATTCCGGGCCTTGCGCCTAGAGTAAAAAAGAATATAGCAATAACTAAAAAACTGAAATCAACAACAATACCATTAAAAGGTTAGTACTACGATTGTCACTCACCATCGCTAATGTTTCAGATACCACAAACACGGCCAAAGACACACCCGTGAACACTACTAGCACAACACGTTCGACACTAGCACTGCTCTCACCCTTCCTGCAAGAAACAGCTTTGTTTTCCCGACACTGATAAGAGAACCGCTGAAAATGTTTACTACAACAGCAACAACAATAACGAGTAGTAGTAGTAGTAGTAGTAGTAGTAGTAGTAGTAGTAGTAGTAGTAGTAGTAGTAGTAGTAGTAGTAGTAGTAGTGGGGGGGCTGGATGTTGGTGGTGGTTCCTATTCATGTAGTTGACAGGATGTAAAATTAATCTGTCGTTTTTTGATGAAAAGAAAATGTTTATAACGCCATCATTGGCACCATTATCATCATCATCATCATCATCATAATTATCATTATTATTAACAATAGCAGCAGCAGCGGTAGCATAATAGTTAAAGCCATAATAATCACATTTAGAAAGCTCGTTATTAACATCAGTAACATCAACATACACTCTGTACACATTACCATCATCATAAAGAAGAATTAAAAGTTTTGTGAAGGTATTTGTTAGGTGGACTTTGTTAATCTCCTGCTCAAGTGCTATGGAAGACCATCCTGATTTGCGGGATGCAGACTTACATTAACCGGTTGGCTGTCTGGTACCTTATCCAACCGTATTATGAAGAGAATACGAGAGGAAAATCATTAATCAGATAATCGAAGCAATGACGGTTCGAAGATAATCATCGGACCGAAACTGAATTCTCAAACTAAGGACACTAAGCTGCAAATAACTACCAAGGGTGGAATGAAACATTCCTTTAAGTAAACGGAACATGCAGTGTTGTATGGAGCCTTATCTGGCAATGTTACGTGTAGAATATCTAATGTGCCGTCAAATGACGAAATACGTAAATATTAATTTCAAATTTTGGCCTAGGCCAAGAATTGTTTTTCGCCGGTTGGTGGGTGAGTCAATTAAATCGATCACAGTGTTTAACTGGTACTTATTTCATAGACCCTGAAAAGATGAAAGACAAAGTTGAACTCTGAAACGTAAAGACGGACAAAGTGCTGCTAAGAATTTTGCCCGACGTGCGTGCGACTAATATCTAAAATTGGACATGGAGCCAAATATTTGAGAGTTGGAGAAACGACCCGATAACTCGACTCAAGTGCTGCACTTGGTTTCCAAGTATATTATCAAATACAGAAGTATCAAGGAGACTACAAACTGGTGCGGAGTATTTGAACTCAGAACGTTAAGGGGTACAAATTATCATGAGGTGTTTAAGTTAACTTAATCAAATCTGCCATTACACTGTTTTAACCAAAATATTGCAAACAGACCAAAGAGAAAGGAGCCAGATGCAAATCCATAAAGGAAAATATGCTTTCTAAAAGCAGACATCTATAGAAACGGACTCGATACTAATTTAAAAAGAAAAAAACACCTACACAAGCAAAATAGCTCCTCTTAACACCAGTATATGATGACACCAATGTGCATCTGATAAATATGTAGAGATCAAGTGATAACGGTAACATCACCCGCTTGATTTCTCGAAAACTACGATAAAAACACAAGAGTTAGAATAAAAAGAAATATTGCAATCTCCGTCATACAGAAAAACTCCATATCAAAGTCTGCACAGTTATAATAGAACTGTGTATTGAATCTGATTCTGGTTTTATTCCAGGAAATAAAGACACAGAATATACACACCCACATACTTATCACTGAAGTAGCTGGAATAAGACGAGAAGCGTTGAATGTGTCATTATTTAAAGCAAGATGGCAGCTATTTGTTGAACAACAGAACAGGACATGTCATTAATTAAACAAATACGATGTTACAAAGCCGTGGATGTGTCATTATCTACCATAGAATAACCATGTAGAAGAGAAATTAAAATAACACTTTAAAGTATGCATAGGTTGAACGTTTTCATTGAGGTCCTTCATTACCTATTCTATTTAAATGCTGTCTGTTTGAATAATATATAATGTAGAGACGCCATTCACATGAAAAATTATAGATGTACGCTCTAAGATATTCACATGGTCATGCATTGTTTACAATTTCACCAGTAAAATGAAGACTACACTTCGTAGTTCATAATAGAAATGTACACATCCAAGCTTGTCTCTCGTACTTACTGAGAAAATAATACCATAAATTAGTGAATAATAACTATTTTTTTTTTCCTTTTATAACTATGTTTATGACCAAATTTTTAATATTTCTAACATTAAACATTTTAAATTGTTTTAACTATACCTGCAGATGTTGTCAACAGAAATTTATGTCAGCACAATTTAATTTCCCTCTGCCAAATTTTGTACAGTTGAAGCAATATTTCAAAGGGATTTGTTAATCGTTATTAAGTATTAACTGACATATCGCGCCAAAAATGGAGCGTGTACATGGTTGTTTGATATGCCGCAAAAAGCGGCCATGTCTCTTTGGAAACACACCACCATCGTAGATAATGTAGACCTACAGTTTTCTAAACAGCTTTGATAGGAATTACTGGTATAGAATAAATTTTTAAGGAGGCGAGCTGGTAGAATCATTAGCACGCCGGGAGAAATGCTTAACGGCATTTCATCCGCTTCCACGTTCTGAATTCAAATTCTACCAAAGTCGCCCTTGCCTTTTATCTTTTTGTTGTCGATAAAATAAGTATTAGTTGAATACTGGGGTTGATATAATTGACTTACCGCCTTTCCCGAAATTTCTAGCCTTGTGCCAGCATTTGAAACCATTATTAAGCATTAACTAACAATCCCAGTGAAAAAGGGAGCATGGACATTGTTGCTTGACATGCTGTAAATAGCAGCCAAGTCTCCCTGGAAACACACCACCATCTTATATAATGCAGTCTTACAGTCTTCTAAGAATACTACATGAGAATTGCCGGAATTAGATGTACTTTTGGTCAGAAATCACGGATAAAGAAGGAGCGGTACAATAAACAAATCTATTAACGTATTAAGAAACTAAGTGCTAACATACTTGATGTAGTTAAATGACAGATATGTTGAAGAGAACACTCATTCTTTAAGTTATCAATCACGTAAAAACTACAGGAAGACAACCTCGAAATATACGTAACAAAATTGAGGAAATATGGAATATAATAGGAATTTTTCAAATCTTTAACAGAACGGTGACATACAGAGATATATTATGGGATAACTTCTTTCTCCATATAGGCTCTGTGCTCTGAACAGTTTTGGCCGACTGAAGAATTTCAATCACATATATTTTTGAGTATTTTTTCAGTAATCCCTATGCAACATTTTGTATCATTAATATCTTCAACCTGACTTTTGTTTGATAAACTAAAATTTGATGAATGCACACACAGGGAAGAGCGTGGGTAATTAATTCCTTAGAATGACATAAAGAAGAAAAGTTTTCCGTTTTTTTTTTTTTATGGAAAATGTTTATCTTGTTTATGGCGGTTTTAGAAGAAGCGAATTTTTGGTGCAATATATATATATGCATTAAATTTCTTATGATAGCTCTGTTCTACTGGAAAACGCTTATGTATGGTTTAAGAAAATCCCGACAAGTTTGAAACGCACATTATATTATAAATTATTGAGATTTCTGTGTTTGTGCTTATCAATATTAATTTTGCTCTATGTGTAACTTATCATGTTTCTATTAATGTATCATTATAAAGAAAAGTGAGGCGAAAGTAATTCTCGAAAGAGGATGAAGAGGACATGCTCTTAGTAGTGTTACAAAATGTATTTTTCAGAATGATTTAAGATAGTTGGAATTTATATTAATGCTCTGTAATTTCTCGTTATATTTACTTAAAGATAACTAAATGGCAGGAAGTAAAAATTGGATTATACCTAAGAAATTAAGCATGCTTAGATTTGAATATACCGTGATAATAAAAACTAGTACTACGTGTCAGTGGATGCAAATTCATACTTCACACAATATGTTTTATGCATGTGACACGGAAAATGTATAAACATCGTGAGGCTCTGAAAGTATACAGATAAAAATAATATGTGTTATGCGCATAGAAATTCAATAAATATTATGTGACGGCAGCAATCAAATATATATGTACAGTTGTTTTTTCATATTTTGATGTGTGCGCGAATATTGTTTTTTCAGCTGTTGTGATGCTCTTCCTCCGTCTTGCTCGTCTCGAGTTGTCAACACGGTCGAGTTGTCATAACAGACTTTCTAAAGAGGTGTATTTGAAATTTATTTTTAAAATTTTAATTAATTTTTAAATCGTAATGTGTTTCTACGGTTAAAATCCCAAATATTTAATAAGATATCACACAAAATTTGCATATTGACTATAAAATTGCATTCTAATTAATTAATTTATTATAAATCATGTCCACGTTGCACTAATTACTGGGCGTATTGGCGAGATTAATAAACCTATTTCTGAGTAATATACAGAATTATTGTATGATTTCATACTTATCATTAATCACATTAAAAAAAAATAGCAAAACCAGAAGGAACAATATAGTTTCAACATAAAATATAACTTTACGGTTTTCGCACAAAATCAACGTCAGGACAGATGTCGTTAGCGAAGAATTGTTATAATTAATAAACCGTAAATCATTAAAAACCAAACGTTGATTGGTTTTCAATTATTTTCGTTAGAAGTTTTCATTAAATTTGACTATATTCTTCTATTCTCTTATTTGTTTCAGTCATTTGACTGCGGCCAAGCTACAACACCACCTTTAGTCGAGGAAATGGAACCCAGGATTTATTCTTTGTAAGGCTAGCATTTATTTTATTGGTCTCTCTGGCCGAACCGCTAGTTGGCGGGGAGGGCGTAAACACACCAGCATCGGTTGTCAAGCGATGTTGGGGGGACAAACACAGACACACAAACATATATATATACGACGGGCTTCTTTTCAGTTTCCGTCTACCAAATCCACTCACAAGGCTATGGTCGGCCCGAGGCTATAGTAGAAACGCCTGCCCAAGGTGCCACGCAGTGCGACTGAACCCGGAACCATGTGGTTGGTAAGCAAACTACTTACCACACAGCCTCTCCTGCGCCTATCTTACCACAC
>NC_068988.1:21984141-21985779 GCF_001194135.2 Octopus bimaculoides | reverse complement strand
GTGTGTGTGTGCGTGTGTGTTTAGGTTTGTATGTATGTATGCATGCATGTTTGTGTATATGTGTGAGTGTGCTTGTTAAATTGTGGCTCAGTGGTTGACAGGTTGAACTCAAGATGGCGACATCGTGGCTTCGAATCCAGGACCAGAAGGTGCATTGTGCTCACTTCGCTCTGTGATGACTTCAACAGCTCACGTGCGGCACGGCGTGCGCCTATATAGGTAGGCAACGCCAAATCAATGGAAGATGTGAGCCAACGAACAGCACCAACATTTGATCACGAGAAACAAATATTGTGTGCAGCTTGTTTAGTAAGTTCGAATATATTTAAGCGAACGTAAAATCTAATCCAATATAATAATAGTGAAAGTATACAAAAAGAAAAAGAAAATACATAATATAAATTATACAAAAAATAATATAGGATAAAATTGAAATGGATTAAAATCATGTAAAAATATCATAAAATACAGATTTATGTAATCTGCAATAGGCAGTCGCTGTATAATCTGTTCAATTAGAAGAGATCGAAGAACAAGGTGTTATATAGTTAAATACATTTAGACGAAAAAAAACTTAGCGAAAGTTAATAAACTGACGGTTTAAAAGAAAATTCCAAGTTGTGAGTTCAATAATTTAATAAGCAAAATTAATGGATGACGTTAATTGAGTCAAAGGTTAAACAATTACAGGAATGTATTAAACGACGGAACTATACTAGATTCCAAGTTCTTAGTTTATCAGTGTCTATTGTGTAGTTTTTGTGATTGATCTTTATTAAATTGCCAAGCTATAATAATTAAAATACGTGTTGCTGCTAGTTGGAATGTACTTTTGTTATTAGTGACAATAAGTTTTATGTTGTAACTGCGTTCTATCTTAACATTAACGGTTATAGAGGTTAGCAATAGTGGGACATCTTTATATTTTTTTGTTTTTTATCGATATCATTACACTCATTGTATTTCGTTTTATAGTTTCTAACATCCTAGACCTGTATATCTCCGACAATCATCCATTTTCTCATTACATTTTGAGAAGCATAAAACTTCGAAATACTATCAACATATATACATAACTATACATACATGTATATTCACTCATACACGCACAGACACACACACACACATATATATATATACATTTAGCTATAAATATATATATGAGTGGCTGTGTGGTAAGCAGCTTGCTTACCAACCACATAGTTCCAGGTTGTTCCTAATGCGTGGCACCTTGGGCAAGTGTCTTCTACTATATCCTCGGGCCGACCAAAGCCTTGTTAGTGGATTTGGTACACGTAAACTGAAAGAAGCCCGTCGTATATATCTATATCTATCTATCTATCAATATATATACATATATTTAAATAGATGGATAGATAGATAGATAGATAGATAGATAGATAGATACGTCGATAGATAGACAGATAGATAGATATAGAAGTGTGCGTAGGCGTCCATGAATGTGTGAGTATCTCTGTCAGTCTTTGTGGGTGTATTTGGTCAGGACATATGCTTTACTACGACATGAAATAGAGATGTTATAAAGTTATATATACGTTTCACTGCCTAATATGATACGCATATACGCCTATATATATAGGTCCAAGTGTATATACATATACCTATGCCTACATATAT
>NC_068988.1:21977567-21981808 GCF_001194135.2 Octopus bimaculoides | reverse complement strand
ACACACGACTGTTTCCTGTTTGCCAAGGGAAGTTATCCCTCTCACCATGATCTGTAGCACGAACGGATCCGGATTTCAGGGTTATTTCCCTTCGTCGGCGTTCGATAGCCACTGACCTTGGATAACTTCCCTTGACAAACAGGACACAGTCGTGTGTCGTTAAGCCAGCTGGAGGAGATGTCCTCCTGGGGCTAAAAGCAACAGTAACATCCACCCCTGGGGGTCAGCCACACTTAAGTGGCAATATACTACACTTTATCGTGCAGTTACTGCGTGTACATATTTGTGTGTACAAAAGACCTACACGATACAATATCGGAAATATTCTCATTTTAAAACGTCATTTAGATGAAGAATTTCTTTATTGACCCCACTATATAATGGTTTGACTAATTTGGGTGAGAAGGGCGAAATTGTTGGGGTTAAATGAGCTAATATAACAATGCCGCTGCAGATGATCTCTAAAACTGGGAGAATTCTTTGGAATTCTATGCACAGAATTTCAACGCCATTCTATACAAAGAATTTTAGCGCCTTTCTTCCCAACTGGCTCTATACTGTGTTCATTACAAGGCAGCGCAAAGAAGACGACGTTTTTGAAAAATTCACCAAATCGTTAATTTTAGCTGCAAACAAATTTTATTGACAACGATGTGTTCATAGTGAATTAGCATTTGTCAAAATCTAACCTGGAAAAATAACTTTTATCATGTGGTGTTCGTTTTCATTGATGCATTTCTGAAGGCATTCTTGGAAGTTGGGCTCCAATCTCTCCAGAATTTCTCCGTCGATTTGAGTGACTTCCACGCGAATAGCTTCCTTCAAATCGTCCGATGTACGGAGCTTATGCGCATACGCACGTGCCTTGAGGTTTCCTCACAAGAAATAATCACACGTGGACAAATCAGGGGACTGAGGGAGATAAGGAATGTAAGCAAACCTGGAAATAAGGCGGTCACCGAAGAGAGGGCGAAGAATGTCCATTGATGCTCTTGCTCTATGGGCGGTCACTCAATCCTGCTGAAACCGCACGCATCGAATAGGCATACGTTTTCGTCGTAATTCAAGCACGAAGTTGTTTATCATCTCGATGTAACGCTCAGAGTTCGCAGTAACAAAATTTTCATTGTCTTCAAGAAAGTAAGGACCAATAACTGCAGCTTTTTCAACAGCACACCAGACCGTCACTTTGGGACTGTGCACTGGTCTTTCGTGCAGTTCTCTCGGATTTTCAAGATCCCAATGACGACAATTCTGTTTATTCACCATGCCATTGAGATGAAAATGAGCTTCATTCATTAACAAAATGAACCATTCCCCTTAGAATTGTACATATCATGTTAAGGCATGCAACAGGACGGGAATTAATGATCACAGGAGGTTGTGATATGTCTTTCGTGTTAAGGAGCGTTCATACTTCAACTACCTAGAGTCTAGTACAGCATCATTAGAAGTGTATTGCTGCAGGTGAAAAACTAGATGGCATTATTCTGACCAGGTTCTTTCTATTTACTGCCTTGGTTACCAGTTCCATTTTCAATGTCACCGATCATTTTGCATCTCTCTTCTGAGACGCTGTATGAGACTATAGACTTGACTAAAAATGTATTGCTTCTTTCCAGATCAGGAAACATACACACTACGATTTCACCACTCAAATCCCTATAAAACAGTTACATGTTTGAACAAAAAAGCTTATTCAGCTCATATTTAGCAAATAGTTTCCGAGTATCTCCTGCTCTTCACAGCATCACAGGAAATCCACATGCTAATTTCGCCCATCAATGTTCGAAATTGCCAGGACACCAAGGCAGGTATTCCTGTGTCTCGAGATATTTGTCGAACGTGGTTACATATAGACAGACATTATTATCTATAGGTCTAAAAATTTGAATTCTATCAAGTTTTAGTTCATGAGGAGTTTTTGGCTCTCATTTTTCATTTCATTTGGTAAACACGAATGTTCGGAACAGCTGAATATCTTATTTCTTGAGCCAAAGAAAATATTTGACTTTATACATTATATTATTTTTAAAAGTATTGTAAGTTAATTATGTATAAGTCTTCATATGGTAGGATAATAGTAAGCGTTCCTGGGTTCCTGACCATAAACTTGGAAGCAGCAGATACACCAACAAAGAATTTTTGATAATAATTTTGAAAGGGATGTCACAGAGTATTGTCGAAGTAATATCTCAGAGTACATTCTAACAGAATAATTTACACTTCCACAAATAAAAAGATAGCGATATTTCTAAAAACATTAATAATAACAGGTGCCGTTTTGTTTACATTACGAACCAAAGAAATTATTGGAAAACAAAAGAGCAATATGTTACATGTGCCACAACCTTCTTGCCTGTAGATTGCGTTGAGACATGGGAAAGGATGACGGGGCCACAATTTGGGTTGCAATGTATTGAGAAATGCAATAAACAGAGACTCCAATCATAATTGGTATTAGTGTTGATCTGTGACACCTCTTCATCTTTGCATTGCAGCACGAACAGTTCGTGAGCACGAAGTTGAGAAAGAATAATATATTATCGTAATATATTATCTGTTTGTCTGAACCCCTAGACGAACAAATACTTTTCATGTAGTCACCTTGTTGTAGGTGCGGAAGCATTCTACCTGTTGGTACAAGGCAGAAAACCTAGCTGCTATACATGCGGGAGTAGCAGCTATTTGAAGGCTTTTTTTTCCAATAATGCTAATGAAGTAGAAGAGGAATGGAAAGAGAATGATTGACGAGATGAAGGACAGTACCAACTACAAAACTCAGGTTAAAAAGACATGCTTTCCAAAACTTTACTTACCAGAGTTTCAAGGGCAGACGGAAGATATTGCATCTTCTTCAGGAATCGGTTACTTGTAATCTAAGGAGTACCTCAAGTATTGGAGACAAAAGAAGGCTGACTAGCTGTTAATGGCTGCAGTTGAAAGAGAGGTGAAACACAAGGGAAAAATACGCAATCCTAAGTTAAAGCAGATGCAAGATCCAGAAGGAGACTCAATTCGACGTAGAAATCATGAGATTCGGGAACATTTAGATGCATACGAAGAAATAGTAATTGGTTGAGGTACAAGCAGATTTGCTAGCATGAACAATAAGAGGGAGATATTGAATATCGTTTGGTTTCAGGGGAAGAGAATACGGCAGAGGTACGTTATAAGAGACACTGATCTCTTTCCGACGGAATACAATGAGGAATGCTCGTTTTGCTTTCTGAGATTAAATCTCGCTGATCAACATTGTCTTTCTTCCTTTGGTGATGGTTAAAATAAAATTCTAGTTAGGTATTGATCAAGTAAGACATCAATATACAAAAGAAAATCGTGGCCTTCTAACTATGTTAGACTTCTAAAGCCTGGAGCTCGGAAGAACCATTAGTCCAGCGAACAAAATGCCTTTGGTATTTCGTTCAGTAACATACATTCTAGGTTCAAATTCAACAGGCATCAACTTTACTCTCAATCTTCCGGGGCGGTAAAATTGCGTGCCAGTCAAGTACAGAGATCGATATCATCGACTATTAATCTCCCGCAAATTTCAAATCTTATGCCTCAGTAAGAAACTAGTTGTATTATTATTATTATTACTAATCTCATTTTGGTTGCCGATCTTCACAGCAATATAGTTGGTGCTGCTGCTACTGCTACTACCACTACTACTACTACTACTACTACTACTGCTGCTGCTGCTGCTGCTGCTGCTGCTGCTGCTGCTTTTGCTACTACTGCAATAATATCCGCACGGGCTGTTGCAAACACTTGCTGTACATCAATCTTGAAAGTCTACACTTTGATGAATAATCTGATTAATTAATTAACGAACATTTATTGCAGCGCTTCGGAACACATTATATTGCCTTAGTTTCACTACTGCACCTCGTGTGTTTCGGTGATGAATTGCGTTCGTGTAAGCGTGTACATGCTTCTATCTATATGTAAGCAGAAGTGTGTTTCTCGATATTAGTATACGTTTGTAAGAGGTAGACGGCGATGGATAAGGTACGATACTATGTGGTGGTGCTGGTGGTGCTGGTGGTGCTGCTTGTGGTCGTGGTAGTGGCGGTGCAGGGAGGAGGGTAGATGGTGATGGGCGTTACCAAGTGTAGTAGTTATTATAGTTTCGGTAGTTAGTGCGGTGGTGAGCATGGTGGCGCTGTTAGCGGCAGTTGTGGTGTTTGCCTCAGCCGTTGCTAAGAGTGATATTAATGACATACATACATACATAC
>NC_068988.1:21977233-21977557 GCF_001194135.2 Octopus bimaculoides | reverse complement strand
ATATACATTCTTTCATACATACACATGTACGCACATGTGTGTGTGTCTATACGTATCTGTGTATGTATGTGTGTGTGGAAGTAGGTCTATATGCATGTATATATACAAACAGCGCTAATGGTGCTGACAGTGGTGGTGGTCAGAGTGGTTTGTTGTTATGCTGTAAAAGAGTGGACTGGTATTGGTTAATTTGCTAACTGTATATGGTATATGCGTCATGCAGAAAAAGTGGTACTAATGGTGTTTGCAGCCATCATGGCAGCGGAGGCGGCAGCGGAGGCGGCAGCGGAGGCGGCAGCGGTGGTGGTGCTGGTGGTGGTGGTG
>NC_068988.1:21971312-21971483 GCF_001194135.2 Octopus bimaculoides | reverse complement strand
TATATATATATATATATATATATATATATATATATATATATATATATATATATGTATGTATGCATACGTACATAGATATACGGTCATGTATGTATGTGTAACACGCACACGCATGCATATATGTGTGTGTGTGTCTGTCTGTCTGTGTGTGTCTGTCTGTCTGTGTGTGTC
>NC_068988.1:21968766-21969840 GCF_001194135.2 Octopus bimaculoides | reverse complement strand
CGGGAAGGAAGAGGACGACGACAACGACGGCGATGAGGATGCTGAGAATTATGAGGAAGACGACGTCTATGACGATGATGATGAGGAGGAGGGGGGTGAGGAGGAGGAGGTGAAGAAACATCTAGAGGAGTCGAAGAACGAGTTTTACGGAGAGGATTTCCGATTCTAAATCTTATTCCCTGATGCAACGAGGTGATATCGCCATCCTTCAAGTATTGCATTCCATTTACAATATTACATCGCGATTGCATACAACTCTCTTACAAACATGTACACACGCAGATCGATTAATCGGTAGATCGATAGACAAACAAATACCGACATATATGCTAATACGTAACCCTTCTCTCCCTATACAATATGTTTCACGATATCTATGACGTAACCTCTGCATAAAGACAAACACACGACCATGTAAATAGAATTATTTCAAGATACACGCACTTCATATACGATATATACATACCAAATACGCATGTAAATATGTACACACACACACGCACATATGTATATATATACATATATATATATATATTATGCGTGTATGTATGAGTTTAATGATACCAACACGCACATAGGCACATAGAACATACAGATTTATGCGTATGTGTGTGTGTGAGTGTGTCTAAGAGAGAGACAGGGCATTTCATAAGTGCTAATATGTGTATTTATGCGTTTATAGTGCTACACTGATGATAGGGAGTTTAGAATCCATTAATAAATGTTTCGTCACACACAAGACACAGATTGCATGCATACACACGCACGCACACGCACTAACACAGACACACACACACACACATATACACACTAGTTGTATGTGTCTGCGCATGAGATTTTATGCGTGTTAGTGCGTGTGAACGTGCGTATATACGTGCGTGCTCTGCGTGTGTGTATGTGTGTAACTTGGTACGAATTTAATAACTGATTAACAGTTGTCTCACAAACGCATGTTCACTCTCAATCTTATATGCATACGTGTGTGTGCGCGCTGTATGTGTGTATGTGTGTTTACGTGTGAATATCTGTATGCATGTATGCATGTATATATATATATATATATATATATATATA
>NC_068988.1:21957463-21967897 GCF_001194135.2 Octopus bimaculoides | reverse complement strand
TATATATACAGAGACAGAGAGACATACACACACACGCACGCAAACACAAATGCACTAACAACGCACACACACACACACACACATACACACACACGCACACACACACATACACATTCCTAGACACAAATATACGTATTCAGATACATTCGTGTGTTTGCAGACTTTTGTGTTGTATAAACGCTTGCAGAAACGATATCAGAGCCCTCAACGTACAGTAGAAGTAAAAAAAAAATATTAAAAGTTGCAGTCTGTGAATTATAATGGATGATATATAATGAATAATCGATAAAAGGAATGAAAATCAGCCAATTACTTAAGCACCAATTTGTATTTTACAGTTCGTTGATTGCATTCTGGTTTGGGGATATAGTAAGGGGCATAACTCTTAATGTATTATATTAGGATGAACTCTGTCCGTGTATTTAAAAGGTAGCGTATGTGGATTTGTAGTAAGTTTAGTAGGATTTAGATTAGTTTGTTGAATGGTAATTGATCTATATACTTAATAAATTGATAATATATTGGACGCAGTGCATGTATAGTTAGATATGTAAAGTAGGTACTTATAATATTGGAAGGAATGTGGGGGAAAGATTTAAATTAAATTGTTATATAGTAGAGATTATGAAATGTAAAGGATTTGAAAGTATCAATGAATTTGATATTATATTTTGTAGTGATTTACCGGAAGACTTCATGCTATAAATAGCCGAGATTCTAGTGATTGGTTTTCGGTTCAAATAAAGGAAGGGCATGGAAAGAGTTTAATTACCTCCGCTAAATAGCTAAGTATGGATCCATTAAATTAATTCTTGATATAATCTTCCCGCGAATCTATAGGTATTTATGAAATGTCGAGAAAGGGTTAGGATTTCTGATCTGATATTGAGAAACTCTACAGAGTTATTAAGGTCATCTACAATGTCAGTTGTATAATATAAAATGATACAGGTGGTATTCGTATATATATTATTATGCGTTATAGAATATATCATCTCATAGGTTGCTTTGATATCATTTGACAGCACGGAGATTGTACCCACGTTGTTTTACATAGCTTAGGCACACAAAATAAGAAACTCATTACAATAACTATGAGGTTATATTAGAAATTATTGATCGGTTCTCTCTCTCAAGTCATCAATAAATGCACTTGGTAAGGATCTTCTAATGAGGTTCTGAAATTTTAGCGTAAGCTTTATATATTTCTTAGATTTTTACCATCATCTTAGCAACCAATGCGAACCATATATTAAATGAAGTGAAATATTTGCACTGCACTGCAGATAGAACAATAAATATTAAAGAAAAATTATAAAACAACAATATTCGACCTGTTATGCTTATATTTGACAGACGTTTTGATGGGAATATTCCACCAGTATTCCTTGAGTTAGTATTTATGAATGTATTCCATATTTATGCATGCATGCATGTATGTATGTATGTATGTATGTATGTATGTCCAGATTTGTATGTTTTATATAGGTATTATGCATATAGTTGCATATCTAGAGATGTTTGTATATATTTAAATGATAACTGGAAATGTATGTGTCTATGTATCTATGTATGTATATGTAGACACACACGTATGTTCGTTTATACACGTCAGTGTGCAAGTCTATTACTTTCTTCCCATATTTTTTTATCCCTTAATACGCTCGGATATAGAACATACACATATATTTATGTGCGTGCGCGCGAGTGTGTGTGTGTGTGTGCATGTGTGTACGTGTATACAGAGAAAGAAAGAAAGAGAGAGAGAGAGAGAGAGAGAGAGAGAGGTGGGATTAGTAGAGAGAATGCGTAAAGGAAAGAAAGTTATGAGTAACACATACTAAGTCAAATATTCGTGTGTGTCTGTGTGTCTGAGTTTTCTTATGTCTTTTTAAATCTCACTTACCTCAAAACAGCACAGTTCCTCCTATTTGTACGTAACCTTTACATAAACGCTGCTATGTTGACATTGCGACATATACAATTGCGACTTCCTAAACGAGTCTCACCTACATTTTTTCTTCGGCTGACTGAATAAACAGTAACCTTTTTCTGTTTCATGAAACATGTCTCTTTATCACGTCACGTAAATCTAAATATGTCGATGATGTCTATTTTTCGTTTCACCTGTGAATATTTGGAAAAAAGAAAACAAATAAAGTATTGGGGTGGGAGAGTGCCTTTAGATCGTCGCTTTAGAAGCCATTCGGTAAGCAAGCTTTCTATTTGTATTTTGGTTTCGGTTCCTGTTTTTTAATGTTGTATGTAACCGAGATTAATCTTGCATTCCACCGTTCCAAGCCCGATAGCTAATCTATTGGTTTAATTACTTAGGTCGATTGCTATCTCCCTCTCTCTCATTCTCTCCTTCTGTTTCTTTTATACGCTCATAACATGGCTTACATTGAAAAGTGGCGGGTAGGCAGAATCGTGAACAAGCCTGGAAAAATACTTAACAGCATTTCCTCCGTTTTTATGTTCTCTCTTCAAATGCCGCCAGGGTCGACTTTGCCTTTCAACCTTTCGGGGTCGATAAACTAAGTACCAGTTGGACACTGGAGTCGATGTAATCGAGTTAATCACTCCTCCGAAATTGCCAGCTTTGAAGCCAATGTAGGTTACGCTACGCCGTGGAAATGGAGGCGCGTGGTTAATGGTTAATGTGCTTAACTCATGATCATAGGATTGTGGTTTCAATACCTGGAGCGGGCAATGCTTTGTGTTCATGAGCAAAATATTTCATTTCACATTGCACCAGTCTACTCAGCTGGTAAAAACGAATACTCCTGTGACGCGCGTGTGTGTATCCGGTGTTGGTTTGTTTGCATCCTAGTAAGCTTGAGGTCTCAAAAGAAACCAATAGAATAAAGACTGGGATCGATTTGTTCGACTAAAAAGAAAGCTTCTCAAGGCAATGCCCCTGCATGGCCGCAGACCACTAACTGAAACAAATAACAAGTAAAAGGCAAATGAAAGGCAAACCACTGCTGGCTATAACTTCTAAATTTTCCAGCGCCTTAAAAATAAAAGACATCTTTCTTAACGTAGCCAGGATTAAAATGCTCCTAATTGAATGTTGAATCAGCCTGGGGTTAAACAACAAAAGAATTACATTAACGTAGCGTCAAAGTGAGAAACTCACCGCCGTTGTGTCAAACTTAATTTCAGCTACTTCTTCATTAATTAGTCTCCATGTCTCCCTTGTCAAGATGTGAAAAAAAACAAAAAACTAATACATGGCAGTAATGTGGTTTTCTCCATCAATTATATCTCGCATTAAGCATTGGGCGATGCAGCAATTAAAAGTTTTATTTGTCTGAATTACTTATGTCATACATCAATAATTGCTTACATTTCAAAGATAGCAGTCTGCTAGTAGCAGGCATTATATTTCAGTAATTTTTTTTCTTCTCTTTTGGTTGGCTTCTTTTTTTTTTCTTTTTTTTTTTTTGTCTCATTGTCAACAGGAAAGTTTTTCTTTTAATACACATCGGCTTTAGGAAGCCACTTCTGTCTAATACTGTCAACTCTATAGACTGACTCATTCCTTCCAGAAATGAGGAAAAAAACTATATATATAATTGCATCTGAAGCAATACAATATATTCACTAGTCGAACAATTCTTCCTATAACTCGTATGACATCTGCGACGTAGAGCCGATATATTAAATCCATGTTTTCGTTATTATCTGAAGTGGTTATTGTAGTGACGCGGTGGTGCGATGGCGCCGTAGAGTTTCCTTCCAGGTCAAACGTCTTCAAGAAAGTTTCACCTGCAGCTAAGCACTGGATTTATTTGTAGAAATTATTTAACGAAACGCTTGTATTACATGAAGCAAGATATAACAGGTTTATGTAAACGTTAACTAAAATATTATATTAGAAAGGAAGTCTTGTTGGATTTTGACTGTCATTTTGAGGGTGCTTTGTCAATACTTACGTTAAAATTAGCATGACGTTTTTATAATCTAATATTCTTTCTCATTCTTAGCAGATTACTTTGTACTGCAGTAGTTAAATTCGTATCGAATTCAACTCGCTGAAAAAGAGTTCAAATCACGCCTGTATCATACACTGTATGCTGCAAGAATGCAAAAGGGGCTCTACAATAATAGAAGCGGTAAGAAATATTCATTTTGTTTACAGAAATAAAGCCTTCATTGTTTGGAAATGCTAATGTTAGTTTGGCCATTCTCGCTCGGCAACATATTCTCTCGTAGATTCCCCTCGATCTGGATGACCAAGTTCCGAGTTCTTGAAAATCGTAGTCGAATAAGATCCAAAGCGAATTTCACTGGAATTAATTAGCAAAAGAGTTCAATTCAAGACACACATTGATCATAAGACACCTTCATGAACTGAGAAAAGTGTCTTAATTAGTCAGAAGGTCTTTCGCAAATCGACTGCTTCTCAATTTAATCAAAGTGTTGCTCTTCCACTCCCACCGTTTGTCATTGAAGAGTAGTCTTACTACCGAAACTTTCCCGGGTAGAATCATCAAAGCTGGCAAAAAGTAGGTTCTCTATGATCATAACCAGTGAAAAGACGATGTTAGCAGCCAATGGAAAAGGAGAATCTATCCTTAAACCAGGACTACACCTAAAAACACTTTTGTTCTGTGTTTCTTGTGAGATAAAAATGTCGTCTACCATAAATGTTCAACCGAAATGAAACAGTTACTACTGAAATGTGTTGCCATCAATTGGAACTGCACAAAAATTGACAGAAAAAGCGCAACCATTTGTTAATCGTAAAGGGGATGTTGCTGTTACACGATAATGCAAGACCACATATCACCGAAGTAACCCAAGAAAAGATTATGGCAGTAAATATGGAAGCGTCGCCTCAACCTCCTTACTCGTTTGACCTTGCTCCACCCGACTGTGGACCTTTTCAGATCATTGCAAAAGTATTTAGGGGGAAAATATTTTATTATCTTCTAAAAACGGTTAAACATGATATTGAGTGTTTCTTAGCGTCGAAAATTGAAATATTTTCCATCCGAGAAATCAACAATTAACCAAATAGTTTTGTATATTTTTTCAAGAAGAACCAAAAGTATTAGCTTGATTAAATCTATTAAGACCAAAGAAGCATTAGCTTCTTTCTGTTCTTTAAATTCCATAGGATATTATTTGCAGCCTAATAGTTTTTCAAGATTATCTGGTAATACATTATACATTGTGTCCTTTCTATTTCTCAGACTATAGGGTATAATTTCAGTGAGCTGTAACTGTTATTTCAAGTAGTCCAAGTGGTTGCGTGGTAGTCCACTTGATGACTCGTTTCAACTTATCGTTATTAATCCAGACGACATTGGCGCCGTTTGGAGATTGTAAAAGAACAAATATATAACAGTTAATCTTTTACTTAAAAGTGATGCTTGACTCTCTTATTTACCAAATCTTCCCACACTAAACACACTCATTACAGAAAGAGAACATTCATGAACTCCCTATTTTATTTTCTGGCATAATCATTTCAGGGTTACATTTGCATATATATCCTTCCTGTAAAAGAAAAAAAATATTAAATATATTGCGTAATATTTTAATAGATTTGGCTGCTATTTTAGTAGCTCGGTTCGTAGTTTCATTGCCTGTATTCTGCGGCAAAGCGCGTCTGAAGGTAAGTGTTATTTTTAAACAAACTACTTGAAGAAGATATCTAAGCACCATGTAGTACCATCTTGAAAAAAAAAACCATTTCCATTATCAATTAACAGAAAACTTTGTTTTTTAAAAGTAACCTCCGATTACCTGTGCAATTATGCAATATTGACAAGCTCCGAATAGAAACCCATCAAACTGCTTCAGGTAACCACTTCACAAGACTATTGCAATATCATTCAAGTTTAATTTCATTTTTTCCTAGCTAACAAAGCCCATGACCTTTGCAGACTTGGTAAGAATATCTCCATTAGTGCTCTTCATCTGTAATTGTATGTTAAAACATGCGCGAAGGCCATGAGCAGAACGGGAATTCAAGAAAACCGATATTTTGAGGAAGAATCACTGTAAGTGAGGTCTAGTTCGAATACGGAGTGTGGACACAAAAGTGATGAGAGGACGAGCAGCGAGTAAGTAGGATGACTGTGTGGAGTTAGCATAAGTCCTGCCAGCTTCCAGCAGCAAAAGCCATATAAACGAAAGGTAGTAAAAGCAGAAACAGGAGACACCGCACCTATGATCCAGAAGTTGGTGCATGCTTGTTAGTGATTTTATGACATTCGGGAAACCATTTCTGTATGCGTTGAGATTTTTATCTCTAAAAACCCGCTACATTAAATAACGAAAAGCTGGTCATGGAGTGTCATCCTCTCATGTAGAACTATAATCAACATGAAGGCCTTTGGAAGATAAAGCCTTTTCCTGCAGGTATTTGATAACCCTTATGATGGAAAATTTTGTCCATTTTCAAGAGAAATCGCTACTACTTTTTACCCTCTTTTACTCTTTTACTTATTTCAGTCATTTGACTGTAGCCATGCTGGAGCACCGCCTTTAGTCGAGCAAATCGACCCCAGGACTTATTATTTGTAAACCTAGTACTTATTCTATCGGTATCGTTTGGCGAACCTCTAAGTTACGGGGATGTAAACACACCAGCATCGGTTGTCAAGCGATGTTGGGGGGACAAACACAGACACACGCACACACACACATCTATATATATATATATATATATATATATATGCATATATACGACAGGCTTCTTTCAGTTTCCGTCTACCAAATCCACTCACAAGGCTTTGGTCGGCCCGAGGCTATAGTAGACGACACTTGCCCGAGGTGCCACGCAGTGGGACTGAACCCAGAACCATGTGGTTAGTAGGCAAGATACTTGCCACACAGCCGCTCCTACGCCTAGTTACTATTGAAACATTTAAAAAGTCAGATGTCAGTTTACCGGGAAAGAAAACATGCAGTTGTTAATAAGAAGTGTTGAAATTTACGCTTACGAGATTTCGCAGTTCCAGCACTACTCCTTGATACGCAGCCTATGTACTTTTCAGCCGAACTTAGTAAAAATATTCCATCACATATCCGCTCGACTAGAATCGATTTGGAACAACCTCAAAAAGTCACAAATAATATCTATAATGCTTTTGTTTCAATGATAAGTCAGAAGAGTAGGGGCAGCACCCATGACAATAGCAGCAAATTTAATTGTATAATGTATTTAATTGTGCATGATACTCCCATATAAAATGCTCCCTTGTGCATTATACATTTTCAAGAGAAGTTGCAACTAGTTACTTTTGAAATCTTCTTTGAACATTTAGACGTTAGTTTACCTGAAAAGGATGCAGTTATTGATAAGATGTGATGAAATTAATTCATGCGAGATTTCACAGCTCTAGCATCACTTCTTGATAATCAGCCTATTCTTAGGGTTTTCAGCCCAACCTCGTAGAAGTGTTACATCGACGAGAGTCGATTTGGGCCGAAGAAACAAAAAGCCACGAGTAATATGTTTTATGATTTTATTTTAGTTATTAATCGGAAAAAGTAGGAGCAGCACCCATGACAATTGCAACAAAATTAATAATGTATTTATTTATTTATTGCCCACAAGGGGCTAAACATAGAGGGGCCAAACAAGGACAGACAAAGGGAATAAGTCGATTACATCGACCCCAAACACCGCGAAGCATTTCGCCCGCTGTGCTAACGTTTCTGCCAGCTCGCCGCCTTAAAAGTTATAATGTATTAATAATGTATTTAATCGTGCATAATGCTCTCCTATAAAATGCTTCCTCGTGCAATATTTAAGCACCGTGTATAATAAAGTTTGTTGGTTAAGCGTAATGGCTTTTATTTTTAGGTTAAAACATTTAAACGGTGTCCATATGTAAATATACAGCTTTGCGTTTACAACATATAAGAAATGCGAAAGAGCGTGAGTGGTTAAGTTGTTAGTTTCACCATTGTTACATTGTACCTGGATTCTTGGACCGAGTGCCGAATTGTTTCCTTGAGCAAAGCACACCATTTCACTTTGCTTCAGTTCAGTCAACTGAAAATTAGTACTTTTAGCACCTGGAATTAATTCTGCAACGAACTTATGTGTCGTTTAAAATTAGTCGGAGCCTAGTATTCTCACCTGTGGAGGCGCAATGGCCCAGTGGTTAGGGCAGCGGACTCGCGGTCATAAGATCGCGGTTTCGATTCCCAGACCGGGCGTTGTGAGTGTATTTTGAGCGAAAACACCTAAAACTCCACGAGGCTCCAGCAGGGGATGGTGGCGAACCCTGCTGTACTCTTCCACCACAGCTTTCTTACTTCTTGTTTCTGTTGTACCTGTAATTCAAAGGGTCAGCCTTGTCACGCTGAATATCCCCGAGAACTACGTTAAGGGTGCACGTGTCTGTGGAGTGCTCAGCCACTTGCACGTTAATTTCATAAGCAGGCTGTTTCGTTGATCGGATCAACTGGAACCCTCGACGTTGTAAGCGACGGAGTGCCAACAACAGTATTCTCATCTACTTAAAAATGACGAGAACCGGAATAAGCCGCTGTCTAAGAAGCCCCCGTAGGCTTCAGACAGACTTTCACTTTTACTTATAACAATAAGAACGAGCAGAACCATTTTGTTTATCAACTTATGAATTTTTGCTATTTTATTTAATGTTTTATTTTATTCTAGTCACTATCATTGCATTATCCACAATTACATTACTATGAAGATACGTTTAATATTTTTAATTTTTCTCCGGCTGTTTAATCAGATTTGACCTCGGTGAGGGTGAGTGTACAAAGAACAACAACACATCTAGTGTCATAATAACTTTAAATGCAATTGCTTTTGACACCTTAGGCGTCAATATATCTTATTATAAAAATTGTCAATTATTATGTAAGTAAAGAAACGTGCTAGTTTGTTTTATTGCTTTCAGGCATTTGTCTTGAATCTGTGTTATATAAGTGAAATTTCCTAGCTGGATATGTTAAGTGCACAGGGTATTATGAAATATGCAGGGTAAACTGGATGTGTTGAGCGGTAAGTTACTATTCTATGTGGAGAGCTCAAATGTTGCTGGAAATTGGGTACCATAAGCGGGTTAGAGGGGATCGTCTTAAAAGGTACGGGATGAAGAATAGGGTGGAGAAAGAGGAGGAGGAGGATAAGTAAAGAAAAAACGAGAGGAATAAGATGGGAAAATTAGAAGAGGAAGAAAGAGAAAGTTGCAGTGGGGAAAAAATGTGAAAAGATGACTATGATGACAAAAGATCGTGAAGCTGAAAATGGTGATGATGATGATGATGATGATGATGATGGCCAAGTTGATAGTGACGATGATGATGAC
Source organism: Octopus bimaculoides (assembly GCF_001194135.2). NCBI lineage: Eukaryota > Metazoa > Mollusca > Cephalopoda > Octopoda > Octopodidae > Octopus > Octopus bimaculoides. The sequence goes on along the minus strand of NC_068988.1, from coordinate 21,958,586 downwards.
TATGATGATGTTAACGACGCCGACGTAAATGAAGATGATGACGACGACGACGACGATGATGACGATGATGATGATGATGAAGATGGCCAAGTTGACAGTGAGGATGATGATGACGATGATGATGATGACGATGATGATGATGATGACGATGATGATGAGGAGGAGGAGGATGATGAGGAGGAGGAGGAGGAGGAGGAGGAGGATCATGATGATGATGATGATGATGATGACGATGATGATGATGATGATGATGATGATGATGATGATGATGACGACGATGATGATGATGATGATGATGATGTTAATGATGATGATGATGACGATGACGATGATGATGATGATGATGATGATGATGATGATGATGACGATGATGATGATGATGATGATGATGATGATGATGACGATGATGATGATGATGATGTTAATGATGACGATGATGATGATCACGATGATGATTCCCAAAATAACTTGGAAATACTTTTAGATTTACCTTTACGTTTCGTCCGCCACCCCCCACCCTCCCCTTACTCTATTCACGGCAGATTTTGAAAGATTTTTAACGAGACACATTTGTCATCATTCAACGATGCTCAATCTTAACATCGAAGCCAATAACTCACTCCCCCACCTCTTCCCCCCATACTTCTTCCCCTCTCTCTTTCTCTCATCCTTCTCTCCCCCTCTCTGTCCCTCTCACTCACTCCTTCCTTTTTTTTCTCTCCTGTTTTCTTACCTCTTACTCTTACCCAGTCCATCGTTACCTCCCGTCACTCCGCCTTGCATATATTTCCTATAATTGTTACCAAACACACTTTTTACTCTAACTAACAGTAATCAATTATTTTTTCCCACACACTTCTGCCTATTAAAATGATGAATGAACTTCTTTCTAATTGTTCTACTTCGTTTCTGCCGATGCTGTTGTTGTTCTTGTCATTGGTGCTGTTGTTGTTGTTATTGCTGTGTCTGTTGTTAATACGTTGGCAGTAGCGGTGGCAGTGGTGGTCGGCACCGTTGTATTGGCTCTAGTACTATTGCTGTTATTTTTATACATATAATGATGGCAGCGGCGGTCGTGGTGGTGGTGGTGGTGGTGGTGATGGTGGTGGTGGTGGTGGTGGTG
>NC_068988.1:21947620-21955120 GCF_001194135.2 Octopus bimaculoides | reverse complement strand
GGGTTGTGGTGCTGATGATTTTGCTAGTTACAATGATAATGATGATGATGATGATGGCGGCGTTGGTGATGATGATGATGACGATAGTGATGGTGGTGGTAGTGGTGAGGAAGAGGACGACGACGATGACGACAATGGTGATAATTGTGATGAAAATGGTAGCGGTGATAATGGCAGTGGTTGTGGAAAAGGTACTGTCTGTTGTGGTCATCGTGGTTTTGTTGTGGTTGGTGTTGGTGGTGGTGGTCGTCGTCGTTGTGGTGGTTGTGGTGGTGGTGGTGGTGGTGGTGTTGGTGGTGGTGGTGGTGATGGTTGTAGTTGTTCACCCACAGATAAATCCCCTTCTATCCAACTTCACACGATACACGCTTCGCAAATCTACAAATTTTATCCTCCCCGCCCCCGTATATATTACTGGTAGCTTCAAACCACTAAACCACCAGCTCTAACAATGTCCCTGCTATTGCTCTGAAACAACTTGTCCCAAATCTAACCCAGAAGCTCACCAAACTCTCAAATCTCTCTCTCCCCATCTCTGTCTCTCTCGCTCTCTGTCCTTCTCTCTCCTTCTTTCTCCCTATCTATTTCATACGTTCTCTCTCTTATCTCTCCGTCAGCCTGCCTTTCTCTCCATCCCCAGGTATTCTCTGCATCAATTTTTGAAAATTCGCTATAGTGCAGGGGCCCTCAACCGCTGTTTCTGCAGCTGCATTTGGCCCTCAAACATCTTCCGGCGGCTCTCGGCAGTCTTCCCTCAATAAATATACCAAATTTTTCCTTGACTTATGTTGTACTCCTTTGGTGAATCTCCCTAAAAAAATTCAAGTTGTAGATCTGCCCCGGGTATTAAAATGATTGAGAACCACGACTGTGGTGTATCCGATTGACAAGAAGGAAAAGCGTAACGCCTCTGACCTGCTAACAGTCGGCCGAATCATGCTCCATTTCAATACTTCAAATGAAAAAGTAATATAGATAGCCGTTTAGAACAACATTCACTAGCGAATCTCACCTGAATAACCATCACTTGGGTAAAGTTAAATCTACTGGAGACTTAAACATGTATGTGACTTCCCTGTGGTTCCTAACTGTGATAAATTTGCTGAATGTGGCCTCGTTAACTGCGACATAAATAATATTTCAATTCTATCTGGTGCAAAAAACTTGCCAAATCTGCGCACATACAGGTTCCACCATTATCTCATCTTTTCAATCGGTAACTTCGTCTCGGATCGCATTTTATATCCGATCGTTCTATTAAGCCCTAGCTTATGCAGCTATTTCTGACAGATTCTATTAACTCTGGGGTGCAACAGGAGTTGCTTTTCCCCGCGTACTTTCCTCTATACATCACTGATATTTGGGGCCAGCTCGCTGCCTTTCAACCTGTATATATCGCACCAAATTTGCTCCGAGTCCATAAAGAGTGATACCAAAAAATTTACTTCAGGGAAGACATACTTCCGGCTACTATTGTCTGTTTCAAGACAAATGAATACAAGAATTTTTTGTCTTACTTCACATATTTAAACATGAACATCTTGCGACCAAAGTCCTCACAATCGCTCCAAAACTGACCGTCACAATCATTGAGAGTCTTTCATAGTGAACGCATATTGTTAATATGTGTAAGATTGTAAATCAAAGAGCTGTCATGTCTTTCTGTTCAAACGTAGGATATATCCTTCATCATCCATCAAACAGAAATATTCTAGAAAACCCAGGTGAAAACTTCAACAGAGTCCTGCTCTGAGATCTTCGATGATAAAGCTGCTACAGCACACTCACACACGCACGCACAATCACATACAAACACACGCAAACACACACAAACACTCACACGCACATGCACACATGCATGCATACACGAACATACCTTGGCCGCTATGTAGTGATTGGCATAAATCATGATGTGCTAACTCCTGGCTTACGGACATGCTGTTTCCATTCTTTGATGTTTCTACTACTACTGAAATGGCCTCGTATTCTAAGAGATGGCTTGTTTCGTGCCATTCCCACCCAAACACACTTGACTCGCTTGATTTCTTCTCATATTCCTTGTTGTGCTCAATCCTTAGCCTCGCACTGATATTTCTATTCATTCTTCCCTCTTCCATATTCAGCTGTCTCGAAATACTTTTCCGTATACGTTTCTTGTTGCAGTCATCCAACAACAGCATGAATCTTGTCAATGACAGAATGCCAACGCAGGCCATGAGGACTGGTTCTTGTTTCACACATTACTAAAAAACAAAGACGATCGATCCCGTAGAGTTTCCCCCCTCAATGGTTGCTCTAGTTGTTAGTTTCTGTTGATGTCGTTGTTGTTCTTGATCTTTTGTTTGATCACATGTTACCTCTGCTCCGGCGGATTTGTTGTCAAAGAGAATCTTTGATTATGGGATGGTCACGACTGGAATGCATTTAATGATAAATATGCAGATATAAAACAAAAACAACTACAATTTTTCTTATTATTATGCCAGTCTTTAACACTGTTTCGAAGGATATGCTGTAGCTCAGTCAGGAAGAAAGAGCAGTTACCCTACTATTTAAATCCCCACCCTCCTGAGAATGGTAGATAGACAGAGTGAATATTCAGCTTGGATGCCAGTAAGTGAAGGAAAAATTGAGGAACGAAAGTGTAGCTACAGGGCTTTCCACTAGCTACAAAGAATAACCCTCAAAATCTATCGGAACCCTAATGTTTTGGACAATATATGCATAGATATATAAATTATATAAGTCAGTCTAAATTGAAATGTCTTTGGCGAATGTTTTGCACGATCAGGTCTGACCTGGGACCAAAAACGGAAGAATAATAGCAACAATGTAGATAGTGAGGTATTTCCAAATTGTTGATATGCTGAACAAGGGAATGTGTAAATCACTGAGAGTGGATCATAAGATTAAGATGTGGCCGTGGCTATGATACGAATAGTTGTGGGTGTGTAGGGTGTGTCTGACTGGGCATGATTTGTAACTAGTTTGTTCAAAGGAGACAATATTTAGCTACTGATACAGAGAGAGATTCTGCATTAATTGCAATACCTCTTCATAAATATTACCTTCGCTTTGTTCGAGTAATAAAATATGTTGAAATCCAACTTCAAAAGACTTATATTGATTATACTTTGTTCAGGAAATATGCAGATATGGACGTAGATTGTGAATTATGTGTTTGTTTTGTGTTACAAATTCTTACCATTACTTCAGTGATTAGTTACCTTTATGATCACACAAAACGAAGCTTGACGATTGCTGAATAAATATCTTACTTGGCAGACAAAAGCGTTAGAAAAATATTTTAATAGACTTCATCAATTCTCTTAAAACCAACTCAACGACAGGACCGGGATGTATTGCAGTCATTGTTCTAAAATCAGGGAAAGATGTCCGCCGAGCAAAATCCTTTAAATTACAAAATAAAAGAAACACACTGTTTCTAATTGCTGGAATATTGCCAGCATATTCATTGAAATCGGTATTGAAACAGCTAATCAATTTACAAGAGACGCAGTCGTTCAATTTACTAGACATATCTACTAAATCTCTCCCAAATCATACACCGCTGTCTTAAAAGAGGACGGACACATTATATAATTCGTTTTTTATTCACATTACTTTTTAAAAGAAAGACAATACGGATGGTTATGACTGAAACCCCTTTGACGTAAATGACGTGGAGCTTTACAGCAATGGAAACAACTACAAATGAAGTAGAACAACCAAGTTATCATAGACTCCTATATTTCAACCGGAGTAACGTAATTAAAGTTATCAATTATGAAAAATTACAACAGATTCTTGGAATAATTTATCCAAATTTAATTAAAAGATTTTTCTCTCACTGGGCAATGCTGAATAGCACAGCCCTTTCAGTACTTTGTCGAGCTCTTAAGTGTCGTTTCCGATTTAGCTATACTAGTGAATTTCGGAAGGGGCACCCATTCCCATTTCAAGTTTCCCATCCCGTTAAAACCTACATCAACTTCTCTTCTTTTTCGTGCACGATGTTTAGCTATTAGCGGTGGACAAAGCTCCAGCGTGACACCGACATCATCTCGAAGTTTCGAAATGCCCGTTTCGAAATGTAATGATTCAGCAACTTCTTGGACGGAAATTATCAGATTTTCAGCATATTCTTACAGTAGGTAGTAGAACTCAAATACACCCTGTAATTGATATATTCATAACAACGCTTCTCATTTGGAATCACTGCAGAAGGTTTGCATATGCAGAAACTATGGGCTCTTAATTGTTTGAAAAACATTTATCTTGAACAAGATTTATTTACTCAGCTAAATCACCATGCAAAATGCTTCTGAAATATTGTTTAATGTTGCCAATTCAGCAACCCATTTCTCGAGGAGCAGTGGATGTCTTCAAGATTACTCTAACAACAAAAAGCGGTGTGGTTCATAAACACGAAGATGAAATCATGAAGAAACTTCCTGATTATACTGAGAAGGATATATTAGAGAGTAGAGGAATATCAAATTGTTGTTTATCCCAAAGAATTTGGATTCATTCTCGTACAAGTGGTCTATCTTTTCACATTATCTAAAATCAAGACAAGAGCTTTAGTAATGCTTCTCCGAACCTGAGAACCACAAAAATGGCCACTGCTGTGGTATTACAAAGACGGTATTTTAACTCTACTGACCGTTTACGGACCATGAAGAAACTAAGCGGCGTTTATCCAACAAGCATGAGAGTATCTGCTGGTCAAAGTGAGTTCAGCTGCTAAGCCAAAAGACACATCATAAGGATAGAAATCGAACGTTGAGTGAGAACGTTGTTTATGAAGACGTCATCTCAGTAAATGTAAATATTGTAGATTTATAAAATGAGTTTGCATAATATACAATAACATAACTTTATACAGTTTTAGTTTAAATAATATTAAGAAATTATTTATTAAGCTGTCTGAGAAAGAAAACGTAATTTTCAACAATTTATCACATAAAATAGCAACTAATATGACATCTGCTTTTCTGAAAATTAGAATAGAGTTAAAGTTAATAAGTTTCGGATTCTTTCAAAGACTCTTTATGTTTAGATTTGACATAATTCATACTGAAGGTAGAATATCAAATGAATATTAAATTTATGATTTTACATGTTTGATATCAGAAAAGCAACGGGCATCAGGCTATTGATGAATAACGCTTTCTGACGTGAGCACCCACCCAAAAACATGCAAGAGGGTCTACTCGATCTTGACTGGTACTTTATTTTATTGACCTTACAAGAATAGAAAGTGAAGATCAACTTGTTGAGATTGTAACTGAGAGGGAAACCATTTGTATGTAAATAGTGCATATGGACACTCCAAGAATTTAAACAGTTCAATGCCCTTAAAATGATGAACGACAACAACTAAAGTGATAATTTCTTTTATAAAAGCTTTTAAAAGAAGCACTACTAGGGGCAATTCTTCTGCAACCCTCACCACCATCTTAGAAAAGAAAACATTTAATAACGTATAATTAGATTGATTAATACTGGAAACAGATTTGTTAGCTATGGTTGAAACGTCTTTGATCAGGTATGTCTTGTATAGGGCTAAACATTAAGAGCAAAAATGTTCTTTCCTCTTTCTTCGACGAAGGACCCTGTTCAAACTATCAGAATATAGATCCTGTCAGGGCACATGTATCCTGTTAGGGCACACCTTATTACTGAATGCGTTATCTTTGACAGATTAAAACACAACGCGAAATGCATGGCACTAAACCGTAAATGATTCTAATTAATAACTACAAATTTCTAAGCCTCGAACAGATTATTAATTATCGATATGATTAATCATATTAATTAATTATTAATATATTAACTATATTGATCAATTATCAATATGATTTAAAGATTCGAGTGTAAGAATGAGAGTTGTAAACTTCATGACAATAACTGTAATATTGACCATCCCAGTACATCACTCTCCCGCGACTCGCTATAAACATAATATAAGGAGTAAGTGAAACACATTACACCATAAAATGCAAACCAAAGCTACATCGGAAGACATTTATTCTTTTACTTTTTTACTTGTTTCAGTCATTTGGCTGCGGCCATGCTTGAGCACCGTCTTAAAGGTTTTTTTTTATGCGAACAAATCGATTCCAGGGCTTATTTCTTGTAAGCCTATTACTTATTCTATCGGTATGTTTTTCCGAACCGCTAAGTTATGGGGACGTAAACACACCAAAATCGGTTGTCAAGCGATGGTGCAAGGACAAACATAGACACAAAGAAAAACAAACGTAAATATATACATATATTCATATAGATAGATAGATAGATAGATAGATAGATAGATAGATAGATAGATACATTTCTTTTATTAGCCACACAGGGCTCTACGAAGATGGGACAAATACAATGTAGAGCTTTTCTTTTTGGGAGGGGGAAGGAAGAAAAAAAAAAAGAAAAAGGGTGGTGTCGATCAAAAGGGATCGTAGGAAGGGAAAAAGGGGGAGTTCGATCAAAAGTGATCGAAAAAAAATGTGTATTCTACTATAGCCTTGAGCCAATCAAAGCCTTGAGAGTGGATTTGGCAGCCAGAAACTAGAAGCCCGTCGTGTATCTATCTATCTACCTATCTATCTATCTATCTACACATTCCCAAGGTGCCATGCTGTGGGACTGAATCCGCAACCATGTGGTTAGGAAGCAAACTTCATACCACAGAGCCACGCCTATGCCTATAACAATTATTATTCTACAGAATTCCTCAAAAACATAAAAATACGTGCTTAATGGAAACAATACTGAAAACACAAAACCCTGCCAAAATGAACACACAGACAACATACACTGATTATAACTGAAAAACTTCTGACTACTGATGTATAAATCTAGTGATCAGAATCTAAATTTTAGCCGAAATGACTACACCAGAAATACCTAAAACACATGCGAAAATGATTTTATCCTAAGGATGAGGCTCCGAAGGTCTAGAAATGCTGTTTATGGATTTCAGAAGTTATCTCTTCCAAATAGACTGCAAGGAACTTTTACGAAAATTTGAAAAGCCTTGCTAAAAAAGAAGTTATAACTACATGCTTCCTGTATTCAATAAACGTCTAAAAGAAGTATGGTTGCCATACACAGACCTGCACTCACACACACACACACACACACATACACACACGCACACACACACACATACACACACACACAAACACACTTACACAAATACATAAGCACACACACACATAAATATATTCCTCTGTGTGTGTTTGCGTATGTACGCGTGTGCGTGCGTGCGTGCATATATATATATATATATATATATATATATATATAGATAGATAGATAGATAGATAGATAGATAGATAGATAGATAGATAGATATACACATATACACACACACACACACATATATATACATATATACTCACATTTATATGTGTGTCTATAAAGTTATATATATATAGTTGAAATTTATAGAAAAACAAAAGACGAAGACAGCTGTATGAACAACAAGCATATGTG
>NC_068988.1:21946311-21947544 GCF_001194135.2 Octopus bimaculoides | reverse complement strand
ATATATATATATATATATAGACACACGCACATACACACTGATGTGTGTGTGTGTGTGTGTGTGTGTGTGTGTGTGTGTGTGTGTACGTATCCCAAACGATGCCAACTCGAAAGAGGCAATTCAGAGTGGCAACTCAACCAATCGTTTTTTTTTTGTTTTTTTTATGACATGATCGTCAATAGAGACAAATTCTGTAGTGATTTTTAATAGAAAATATAAAAAAAGAAGTAATGATAATTATTTCTTCGGTCTTCTTTCAAATGTTCAACATTTTTCCTAATGTCATCACAATATCACATCGTATCACATCATATCACTTCATATGAGAAACAGCAGCTTAGCAACTAATTGATATGTTGCGTAACGACTTTACTTCATCTTCAAAGCTATTTTCTCTTTTTCTATCTTCTTTTCATATCATCTCTCTTTCTCTTTTTATTTTCCTAATTTTTTGCTTTTATATTATTCATATTTCCGTTTTCTCTTTCTGTATTTCTTTTCCCTCGTTTGTGTTCTTATTCCAAGAATAATATCTCCTTTTCAAAACATTTCTACTTTCTGTTTGTTACACCACCCTCCTTTCTCAGTTACTCTTTCTTTTCCTCTGTTTCTCTTACTCTTTTTACTCTTTAAACTCTTCCTTGCCCCCCACCATTCTTTCCTTATTCTTTCCTTTTCTTCTTCTTTCGATTATCTTATCATTCGTTCTTTCTTCATTTTCGAAAGTGTTTAAATTTCGTAGTATATCTTTCACTTTTCACTCCGCTCATTTTCTTTCACCTTTTGCTTTCGTCTTCTTCTCTCGTTCCTTTACTCTCTTTCTTTTCATCTTTTTCCTTCCCGTTTTTCTTTCCTCGTTTATTGTGTTTCTCTGTCTGAGAATATTGTCTTCCAACGTGTAAATGGCACAACCTACCATCTCCCGTTATGTAGTAGATGTCAAATGCCGCATGTCAGATCCTTCAACAATAAAACACAAACAATCTCGTTAAGAAACAAAAGAAAGAAGAATAAACAAATAGTTGTCATGAAGAAACAGTATATAACAAACAAAACAAAAACTAAACACAAGCATACACACATACACACAAACTGGCTTTTAATTCGCAGACTAATTCAAGCAGGAGAAGTTCTAAACACGATATGTTGTTTCCGGTTAGAATTCGATTCAATAACTCAGAAATGGATTAGAAGCTGAATATTTTATAAATTTATAGGAATGGAATTAAAGAT
>NC_068988.1:21941364-21945925 GCF_001194135.2 Octopus bimaculoides | reverse complement strand
GAGAGAGAGAGAGAGAGAGAGAGAGGAAGAGAAAGAGAGAGGAAGAGAGAGAGAGAGGAAGAGAGAGAGAGAGGAAGAGAGAGAGAGGAAGAGAGAGAGAATAGAGAGAATAGAGAGAATAAAGAAGAAAAGCAGATAAGAGGGAAAGGGAAAGAGACCAAGCAAGATAAGAGATGGTCGAACGTTAATCAACCTACGAAAGACAACAGCATTGTTTATATAAAGCTACACAGCTTTTTTTTTGTGTGTGATGGCAACCATTTTTTTTTGTTTTCTGCGATTTCCGCTTCTTCTGTGTCTTTTACTTCTATTTATCATCGTCATCATTTATCATCATCATTATCATCATCACCATTATTATTATCATCATCATCATCATCATCATTATTATTATTATTATTATTATTATTATTATTATTATTATTATTATTATTGTGATGGTGATGGTGGTGGTGAGCATACAGTTTCGCTAAACACGCCGGTCAAAATGCTTTACGGAATTTCGTCAACCTTTACGTTCCTGAGTTCAAATGCCGCCGAGATCGAGATTGTCTTTCGTCCTTTCGGCGTCGATAAATTATTATTATTATTATTATTATTATTATTATTATTAAAGTGGTGACCAGAGAGAATCGTAAGCAAGCCAGACAAAATACGGTATTTCGTCCCTCTCTACGATCTCAGTTATCGTACCTAATGCCCCTACTCTGATAAGAATTGTTTCTGTTTTTAGATTCCACATTCGAGTTACCTCTATTTTCTGATCTTAGTATTTTGAAAGTTCCTCCGTTTCTTTTAGAGAAATATTGTCATCCCTTGGTATTGATACATCGATTAGAAATTATGGTATTGATACATCAATTAGAAATGTTGGTGTTGATACATCGATTTATCATTATCATCATCATCATCAGTATTATTATTATTATTATTATTATTATTATTATTATTATTATTATTATTATTATTTTATGTTTGACTTTTGCTTTGCATTTGTACAAGTTGGATCCGAGTCTTACCCAGAGACCTCAAGAGACAACAAGTTAGAAGTTCATGTAGGTGTTATGCCTAGGGTACCATATATTTCGATTTGTACATAGTGTTGTTCTAGAGAATGTTTAAGAAACCATTATTATTATTATTATTATTATTATTATTATTAATAATAATAATAATAATAATAATAATAATAATAATAATAATAATAATAATAATAATAATAATAATATTATTATTATTATTATTATCATTATTATTGATTTGACTCAGGTTCGTTCTTATTCCCGATAGAATTTATGTGGATAACGGGTTACCTTGGGTATCCACAATCCTTGAATAGTGTTTCAAAGGCCTAAGATACTCTTGATTATCTTTCTGTCCCTAAGAGGCAAACGTCTTGTAGAAGCTCCATAGGTCATTCTATTTCAATCTCCTTCGACCATTTGGCTATATCTTTGCTTACAGTTCTCAATGCACCAATTAGTATAGGTACAACTTATACAATCGTTGTTGTCGTCGTCGTTGTTGTTGTTGTTTGATGAAAACTCTCAGCTTATATTTACTGGGTATGATGGAAAATGTCAGCTGCCCACAGCAACCAGACTAAGGGTGATACTTGGTTTACTTGTCATGCTTCAAAAACTCTGTGAAGAATTCTTGCAGTTTCAAGCAATGTTAATTTTTGTAAGCATTCTACCATTACATTTGTACCAATCTTTTAAAGCCATTTTGGTAGTTGAGCGTTGATACTTCCAAGTCGCCAGCTACTAATGCTATCGCGTCTACTTCCCTCGTTGGCCACAACCTTCGTATTTCCCACTTCAAATCGTTGTGTTGTTCAGTTTTTCTTCGTTCGCTTTGATTCTGTTGTCAACGTGACATGCCATGTCAATTATCATACATGTTCTTTTTTTTTTATTCACCACAACAATATCCGGTTTCCGATGTCTGATCAGGTGACCGCACTGAATCATTGCATCCCACAGGATTTTATTTTCATTGTCGATGACTCCTACTGGGGTTTTCTCATACCACGTCTTTGCTCTTTGTAAGCCGTGATTTCCACAGAGTTTCCAATGGATCATTCTTGCTACATTTTCATGTCGTCTTTTGTATTCACGTTGTGCCGATTCCCGGCATTCGCTAACGATGTGCCAAACCATTTCACCCATCTCACCACTCATTCTGCATTTCTGACTGTTGGAAGCGTTGTTGATTCTGCACTTCACATAGTCCCTAATCTTCTATCTTCAGGTCACTCCTTATTCATAGCCACCTATTTTTGTATCTATCTTGGCGATCGCAGCTCTTGCAAACTGACCGTACATTTTTTCTCCTTCCATGCTGTTTCTTTTTTTTTTTGTGTGTTCTTTTTCCCTTTAAGGTTTTCTTTCATAACACAGTTACCAGGTTTAATAACACCGGCCTTCTTCACATGTTTCAACAATGGTTGAACGGTATTTCTTATATAACACCCTAAACTATTTTCCTCTGTTCCGAAACAATCCTGGCAACTGACCAAACCTCTCCTACCTTTTCTTCTGGACAAGTACAGCCTATCAGTGCCACACTTATGGTAGAAGCCTTCGTGCTCTGTTAATGTTTCTCTTGTCTTCGCGATCAGAGATGCACATATCGTCAGGCACTAAGAGACATGCTCAACTGGTTAAGGTCAAACAACTTACAAGCAAATTTGTGGTATTGAACAGAATGTTTGCTGTAGCCCATCTTTTATACCACGACAAACATATACATGATGACACTTCCTATCAGCTACGATCAAACGCCATGAGAGCAACTGCCTAGTACTGCATCAGAGCATTTATTATTATTCATATACACTAAACAGATTAGACTGTTAGGAAAGAAAAGAATCCTAGCATCGGGCTACAAGTAAGCTTAGATGCCAAGAACCCTCCTATTGGGTTACAGCAAGTAACCTTAGATACTCTAGAGAGAGAGAGAGAGTGATTTGAGAATAAACTGCTTAGCAAAGAGCGACAGGGAAAATAGATTACAATAGAGCAAGTGAACAAATTTGAGGAAGTGATTAGGAAAAGCATTGTAGACAGTATGGTCCATGGACAATGTCTTTGCAATGATAAAATAAAGTACCAATCAAGTTATTTATATATAATCGACTTTTTCAAGGCGGCAAGCTAGCAGAATAGTTAGTACACCGAGCAAAATACTTAACGCTATTTCCTCCGTTTTTTAACGTTGCTTGTTAAAATTCCGTCGGGGTTGACTTTGCCTATCATTCTATCAAGGTTGATAAAATAACCATCAGTTGAGTGTAATGGGGTCAATATAACTGACGTACCTCCTCTTTCGAAATTGGTAATCTTGTGCCAAAATTTGAAACCTATATAGTCGGCTTTTCGCTTTCAGTATATTTCTGACTTTGTGCTTATATTGAAACTCATCATTATGATTACTCGTCTTCTGTATTTTTTTCTTTTTCTTATTTCATCTCCCCTTTTTTTTTATATATATAAATTTTATTTATACTTTTTCGTCTTTGAAGTTACACTCCTTCCCCCAACATCCTTTTCTAGCCTTTCCACGTCCCATTTCCACTTCGCTACTCCTTTACATTTCTACTTCTTCGTCCTCACTCTTACTCCACCATCTTCTACGTCGTCTTCTGCTTTTTACTGCTATTTATTTCCACTTTTTTTCCTCTTCCTTCTACTCCCGCTTCCTCTGTCCCTCCTTTTTCGTTTTTTTTTTCTTTTCTTACCACTTCTTTCTCTGTTTTCTTCCAGATTTAATTATTCATCTCTCATCATCGTCATCACTATAACATCATCGTTATCATCATCATCATCATTATCATTGTCATAATAGTCGTCGTTTACTCACTCATCTTTTACTATTACTAATAGTACTAATATTAATACTACTACTACTACAAGTAGTAGTAGTAGTAGTAGTAGTAGTAAAAACAGCACAAAAATATCTTTGTGTGTGTGTGTGTGTGTGTGTGTGTGTGTGTGTATGTCCTCTAAAATCCCAATTCGTTATTTATTTTACGAATGTCTACGTCACGCACCAGTGCTTCAACAATCCTTCGCTGAACCATATACAATGGAAAATCTTTTGTAAAATTTCAAAGATCTTCTTCCATTGCACCATTTATATTCTTTCCTTCAATGTATTTGAAGACAAAACCAAAACAAAAAACAAAAAATATCAAAATCTTCCTATCATATCTAACATTATGATAATTCATATTTTTTTTTTTGTTTTCATTTCATATTATAAATAATAGGAATAATAATAATAACAACAACAATAATGATTTCTTTTGTTTACCGCCAATATCTTCCTTGTCATTGTTTATCTAGTTGATGTTATTATGTGTAATTCTTGTATATTCAGTGATTTTCTTCTTGCTATAATGGCTTTTATCGTTGTTGTTGTTGTTGTTGTTGTTGTTGTTGTTGTTGTTGTTGTTGTTGTTGTTGTTGTTGTTGTTGTTGTTGTTGTTGTTGTTGGTGGTGGTGGTGGTGGTGGTGGTGGTGGTGGTGCCGTTGTTTTTCGTCTTTGTCGTCAGATC
>NC_068988.1:21939839-21940905 GCF_001194135.2 Octopus bimaculoides | reverse complement strand
TTTTTTTTTTTTTTTTTTTTTGTTTAGGCCGCAAGATGAACGAATCGCTAGCACATTGGACAAAATGCGTAGCACCATTTCTTCCAATTCTTTACGTTCTGAGTGCAAATCTCGCTGCAAACGATTTCCCCATTCTTCGATTCTGGCTCAATAAAGTAAGTACCGGTTGAACAATCTGGTTAATGTTATCAACTAACCCCACTTCTCAAACCTACAAGCCTTGTGATAAAATTTGGAGAAAAACATTTATAGAATGTGGAATCTACACAGATCCAGCCACTTGGAATTACTGCGGATTTTGTTTTTTATTCACCTATTTAATTCACATTCTGATTTCCGTTTTGTTGTCTGCACTTTTTCATTGTCATCCTCCTTCTCCTACCCCTCCTCTTCCACCTCCTATTTATCATCATCATGTTCTTCTTCCTTCTCTTTCATCATCATAATCTTTGCCTTCTTCTTCTTTTTCATCATCTCCTTTTTCGACTTCTTTTCATTTCTGCCCTTCTTCTTTCCAATGTCTGCTTTACATCCTATTCTCCGTTCGTCTTTATCTTTTTTTTCTTTGTGTTTGTTTATTTCTTCTTCTTTCCATCTTCCAGATATGTTGTTATGAAGCATATGTGCAGTAACGTTGATAAAATGTGAGTGGCGTGTGGAGTATGGAGTATGGGGAAGTTTAGATGTTAATCAAATGTGATTAGGAAGAATATCATCTTGTCAATTAGTGGAGAAATGCCTCAAAACGGCTTGATTGGCATTGTCGGAAATTAAGCAACGATTCAAATATATCTCAATGAAATGATTTAGAACGGATAAACATTGATTTCAGATACGTGTTATGGAATTATCAAAAGAAAAATATGATAAATTAATAATAAAATAATAATAAAATGTCTTCAAATCTTCGGAAAGAATCCTAGACGCCAGTACTTATCTTCGGGTTTGAAATTTACCAAATTAGATCTACGTATATATAAGATAATATATAATACAATACATATAATATAATATAATATAATATAATATAATATAATATAATGTTATATATATATATATACATATA
>NC_068988.1:21935340-21939771 GCF_001194135.2 Octopus bimaculoides | reverse complement strand
TATATATATATATATATCTGTATATCTTCCATCAACATTTGGATAGCAACCCTGTCTCGCCAAAAATAAGATGTGCTGATGTATGTCTAGTACAATTTCGGAGATGTAAATGACAGAAAGAACTGTTGTGATGTTATTCTGCAAGAATAGAAATTAATCACTGGTATCGATTTTTTCTTATTCAGCTAGCGTTCCAGTTATGACCACTTCATCTTTTTTCATATCACTATCTATTCAAGACTGCATTATCCAGTACTTCCTTCATATTATTTTCTTCCTACTTCCTCTTTAACGTCGATGGCAGTGTAATTGAGGGAGGAAATTGTTGATATTTTTAGTAGATCAATAACTACATACAGGACCCCGACAGTATGAAGGAATGGATTACACAAGGGAGACGGTGGACTTTTTGTAGATTTTAAACCTATATCATGTGCCACCTATATGATAGATTCTGCTATATCATATAACTTATATCACGGGTCCTGCTAACCTACTGGACACATGACTGTATATCTACTATTACATAAGTAATCGCACCGAAAGAATTTCCCAAAGACTATCACATCCAACAGGAAAGAATATTGCAATCATTCGGTTGATAAAACTACAAGTTCACTTCAGAGAGTATCAGCTAAGAACCTGCTGTTGTTGTTGTTGTCATTGTTGTGTGTGGGTGTGTGCATGCGTGCGTGCGTGCGTGTGTGTGGCACTTCGTCTCTGTCCAACTACCGTGCATAACGCTTGCTATTGTTGAAAAGAATCCATTTTTCATCACACATAACAATACATCACTTTTATGACGTGACAGCAAAGAACTGCAAGTTTCAACACGACGTGTCATTTGATGTTCGTTCAGTTCATGTGGTACCCACTTGTCCAGATTCTTTACCTTGCTGATTTGTTTCAGATAGTCCAATACGGTTGGAATCGAAACATCAAACCTTGCTGTTAACTCACGCGTAGTTCCAGATGTATCCGATTCCACTAACATTGTCAGCTCGGCATTGTCTACTTTGGTCTGAGGTCTACCACGGGGCTGATTTTCAAGAGTAAAGTCACCAGACCGGAACTCCTCAAAACTTCGATGTACAGTGTGCTCATTTGCCACATCTCATTGGTTCCACGACGGAACTCATTCATAAACAACACGAATATTTTTATGTATCCATGGGTTTACAAAAATTGATTTACAAGAGCAAACTCACAATATAATCAGACAGAGTGAATTTCATTTCGAAATGTGATGATGTAACTCTTCAATGTTATAAAACAAAGGTTTGACTGGATAAAACATTAGAGTTAACGACTGTCAAACTTGGTGCATAAGAAAATCTGACATTTCATTTTTAACCATGTAATACCTATAGACATATAAATAAATTGTAATAGATATTTTCTTCTCGCACCATATCAGGCTCATAAAGGCCCGTTTCCCGGTTTCATGGCGTATGTATTCCCAACCCGGACGTGACGTCGGTCTGTCGCCCGATTACTCATTCTTGCCAGTTGAATGGACTGGAGCAACGTGAAATGAAGCGTTTTGCTCAAGAACACAACGCATCGCCTTGTCCGGGAATCGATACCACAATGTTACAATCATGAGTCCAACACCCCTAAGCACTAAGCCACGCGCCTCCATTATACGCACATACCCGAACATATTTACACACATATCTACACACACATATATTTACATATATGTATGTGAGTGTGTAGTTCGATACATATCTATATGTATAAATGGGTATATGCATATATATTTTATTTGTGTTTGTGGGTATGTATATATGTATGGATATGTGTTTATACGGTTATAAGTTTGTATGTATATATATATATATATATATAAGAAATATCCCTTTTATTCCTTAATATTATTAAAAAATACATATGTTATTATAATAACAACAGGCTATTTATCCATATGTAAATAGCAAAATAATATATTTGAAATACATCATCTCTAGTCAAATAGGAAATAATATTATAAATTAGACTGGATTAATTATTTATAATGATCATTAATAAAAATCAAAGATTGATAATAAAAATTACGCAGTTTATATAAAAAAAAGTAACATTCTAAAAATTTGATTTGTAGTAATGACTGTTATAAATAATTAATCCAGTCTAATTTATAATATTATTTGCTATTTGACTAGAGGTGATATAGCATTTAAAATATATTATTTTGCTATTTACCTATAGATAAATAGCGTATTGTTATTACAATAATATATATATATATATATATATTATCTAAAAGAGTTCCAACTCTGTCTGTTTTTTATGTTTTATTTATATTCTTATAAAATTAATGTGGGATGTAGAATATAGTAAAATGAAATGAAGTATTGAATGTCTTATTGAATATATGAAATATTGAGTATTAAATATTGAGTATTAAATATATAAGGACTAGTATACTTTCCTATATATTTCTGTGTATGCAGAAATAAACTGAAGGTATAATGAACAAACACTCTAATCGGCCAAAACTACTTTACAACATTCCCAAATGATCAAAAATCGAATATAAAAGGGTAATACGAGTGAAGCCGAATGAAGAAAAATATATGGAAAAAATTAATGAATAATAAATGCAACTAAAAATTTAAGGCAATGTAGCTAAAATAGTATGAATATAAATATATAAAAATACAAGAGTATAAATATGAAAAACAAAGTGTAAGGAAACCAGAACAAAGTCCATTTAAGCCCATCTCTACAATCGTTTGAAAGGATGCTGCTTCACATCGTTAGTGTACAATCCATTAAGGAAATCAGCGGCAACACCTTTTGGTTCTGGACTCTGTTCTGGTTACCTTACACTTTATATGAAGGATATCCAGAAACAGCAGTAAGATTATATCTGTATCTCTTTCCTTATAAATGTTCTGAAAACTGTTCACAGCCTTGACTTTGTTATCTATTTTTGTTAATTTTAAGATGATTGTGTCATTGTATTTTTAACTTACAACGGTAACACAAAAAACGCAATGGGTATCTTGATGTTTTGAACCATACAGTTTAAAAAATAAATATGTTTTAACTTGGACACACAAATCAGTGCTTCCAAGAAGGTGCGGCTGACCAGACCATTTAGCTGATTTTGCTCTCACCTACCGGTTCTATCGTCTGCTGCTTTTCTGTTTAATGGTGAATATAAGGAACAAAAATAGAAATAAATATCGTTATTGTCTGATTGATTTTGACAAGCAATAGCACGGTGAAACAGAGGTGAGTGAAGCAGAAAGAAAGGTGAAATTAATCGTTGCGATCGTGATATTTTCTAGCTAGATACTGAATTTCTCTCTGATTTTGTTCATCTTGTCTTACTTTCACCTTAAAATAAGCTTTGTCTTAAGCTAATAATAGTGATTTACTTTTGATAATTATTTACGACGTCAAGTAAGTCTTTACACGCCACTCTTGGAGATACATGCAGGTCGATTATATGTAGGATTGTATAATGGGCATGGAATAAAACCACGTGAACCAAATACATTTCGGCAATATCCAGAATCGAAGCGTAATTCCAAGAAGCAATCTCCTCCTACTTCCGCCTATCCTCGAATGTTGTCTGTTATTAATGAAAATCTTTCGAAATCGAACAATTGTTGATGGGTTTTCAAAGAGACTTTAATCTCTTGATTTTTTTTCTTCCATCTTGCTTCGCCTGCTTAGTTTGCCATCTGCTGGAGTCCAGACAGCCAAGCACATGACATTGTCTTGTTGGGATAACATGCAGACCTACTGATGAGATTTGCTTAAGTAATTTATATCGGCTGAGCTAAGGATGGTGTCGTTGATAGAGAAAGAGAGAGAGAGAAAGTGGGGTTACAGATGTAGAAGTGATGCTGTTGTTCACAGCGGCCGTGTTCTGGAAAACGACGACTAGGACGACGATGATGATGATGAGGTAGAAGAAAAGGATGATGATGACGGCGACAACGATGATGATGACGGAGGTGGAGGAAAAGGATGATGATCATGATGATAATGACGTTGACGACGATGACAACGATAATTATAATTATGCAACCTGTGTTACTGCTGTTATTGCTGCTACTACTACTGCTGCTGCTGGTGCTGTTGCAGCTGCTGGTGGTGGTGGTTGTGGTGATGATGATGATGGTGATGATGAGGACGACGATGATGATGATGATGATGCAGAGGAGGCAAAGAGGAGGAAGGTAATGATGATGATGGTGATGAGGAGGAGGAAGAAGACGACAATGGCGACGATGACGACGAAGACGATGTGAAAGTAGAGGAGGCGGAGACAGGAAGGAGGAAGAGAAGAAGAAGAAGAAGAAGAAGAAGAAGAAGAAGAAGAAGAAGAAGAAGAAGAAAAGTGGAAAAGGGAGAAAAAGAAGAAGGAGGAGGAGGAGGAGAAGAAGAAGAAGAAGAAGAAGAAGAAGAGGA
>NC_068988.1:21933288-21935330 GCF_001194135.2 Octopus bimaculoides | reverse complement strand
AAGAAGAAGAAGAAGAAGAAGAAAAAGAAGAAGAAGAAAAAGAAAAAGAAGAAGCAGCAGCAGAAGAAGAAGAAGAAGAAGAAGAAGAAGAAGAAGAAGAAGAAGAAGAAGAAGAAGAAAAAGAAGAAGAAGAAGAAGAAAACGGCGGTAACAATGATAACGATGACTAATATTGAGAAAGGTATCTGTGATGGTCAGGTGTTAACGGTTGTTCTATTGATATTGTGTGTGCATGATGTTGGGAGCAGAAAGAAAACGATGGTGATGATGACGATTTCCGTAATGCTCCGTGTTGATGCTGAGAACGACAATATGTTGCTCTAGTTTTGGTGGTGGTCATGGAAGACGGACACAGCAGCTAGTGCGGCTACTGTTGAAGATAATAACTATAGGCTTAGAAGTGGCTGTGTGGTAAGTAGCTTGTTTACGAACCACATGGTTCCCGGTTCAGTCCCACTGCGTGGTACTTTGGGCAAGTGTCTTCTACTATAGCCTCGGGCCGACCAAAGCCTTGTGAGTGGATTTGGTAGACGGAAACTGAAAGAAGACCGTCGTATATATGTGTCTGTCTGTCTGAGATATATTTTTGATCCATATGCAAAACACTTCGTATATTTAGAAAGAAAATTGGAGAATGTGTGCTGCTCATTATTTTAACGGTACTGAATCTGAATATCGAAATTAAATATCCAGTCATGGTCAGCTTTGCATTTAATCCACCCGAGACCGGTGAAAATAAGTTCTAAAGTGGTTGGTATCGACACACCCAACTGCACAGAAATGCAGGTCATGCGCTCAAATAAGAAGTAACTTTTACGTCGGGAAAATACCTTGCGTTATTTCTTCCGACTCTTTAGCATCTGGTTTCAAATCATTCCGAGGTCGACTTTGTTATACATTAACCCGGAGTAAACAAAATTAAGTAGAAATCGAGTAGAGGCCCCATGTTCTTGAATACCCTATCCCCCGCCTCTCACAATTACTGACCATGCGCCTAAATCTGAAACCATATTAAATGAAATTATTACTATAACGATTTCAAGTAGAAATTTAGGCTTCCTTATCCAATATCTCACCATTGCTACGGCACTTAACAAACGACAAGCCTCTTGCTTATATCCGATTATTCATTTTCAAACTCCAAACTGGAATCAGATGTATTTAAGGCTTGCCAAACGATAGTCGCGTCAAAGGCATAAAGTCTTTCCTACTTGTAATCAAACCGTGTACGTTGACTCGGCGAAAGTCTACATCAGCCTGTTATTAATATATATCATGTTTAATCCCTATCGCTTCCAGTGCTCATTTCTTATTATTTATGGGATAGATTTGGGGGATGGTTAGCCTCAGCCCTAGAGTGCATTTGCACCTCATGAACTAAATTTATTGATCAGATCTTCTCTTCTAAATTTCATGACATTCTACAATACACTTCTCCCTATTGCATTTTTATGTGGTTTGATAACCGAGTCCGTTAGGGAAGTTTTTCTGTACTAGCCACAAGATTCTGAATTCATAAGAAAGAAAGAAACAAAGAAACAAACAAACAAACAAACAAACAAACAAAGAAAGAAAGAAAGAAACAAAGAAACAAAGACAGACAGACAGACAGACAGATAGATAGATAGATAGATAGATAGATAGATAGATAGATAGATAGATAGATAGATAGACAACAGACAGACAGACAGACAGACATGCAGGTAGGAAGCGAGACAGACAGGCTGGCAGATATATAGACAGACAGACAGACAGATAAATAGATAGACAGATAGACAGATAGACAGATAGACACACAGACAAATACAAAGAGAGAGAGAGAGAGAGAGAGAGAGAGAGAGAGAGGGAGGGAGGGAGATTATCTCCGGGCGGACACCGCAGTAAATCCGCCTTTCAATAATGTGTTTCCTTTAAGTTTCAGATATTAATGGCTATTTTAATCCAACACTTCTGTAGCACACAACGGATGCACGTTTGTGTGTTTGTGATTGTGCATGTGTGTGTGTATGTTTGTGTGTGTGTGTATGTTTGTGTGTGTGTGT
>NC_068988.1:21931464-21933214 GCF_001194135.2 Octopus bimaculoides | reverse complement strand
GAAAGCTACATAATTTACTCAAGGACCTAGAGTTTCGTGCATTAAATATGTGTAAAGAATACCTTCATTTTTTTTTTCTTCACCCTTTTCTTCGCCCTCAGATGAACGGGACGCCAGTCCATCGCACCGTTACTCAAGAAACAGGAAGAGAGAGTGAGAGAAGGTTGGGGCGAAAGAGTACAACAAGAGTCGCCACCACCCCCTGCCAGAGCCTCGTGGAGCTTAGGTGTTTCCGCTCAATAAACACTCACAACGCCCGGTCTGAGAATCGAAACCGCGATCCTCTGACCGCGAGTCCGCTGCCCTAACCACTGGGTCATTGCGCCTCCATACCTTACTGTTTACAAATCAATAACTTCGCACCGTTGCCTTTCGTACATTAAGGCGTTAATGTATGTCTGCTTAAATAACCTTTGAACTCCATACCTCCCAGTCTGCTTACGATAGAATTTATGTTTTTCACAAGAAATCATTTCTACAAATTTGGAAAGAACAAGAGACGTTAGTTGTCCGTTATTCTTTGTTTAATCAATTATCACACTCTACAAATTATCTTCATATCTTTCCTTCTAAACGTTCGAGTAGATTTTGAGAAGGATTTGGTTGTTATATCTAGCAGGTCGAGTTAACTTGCAGAGTTTCTCTTAAAACTGCCGATCAAAGGCATTCTAGCCGTGTCCAACACGTCTTTCCAGACGCATTTCATTTCGAATTACATTATGCAATATATTCTGTCTGTTTTTTTTTTAAGTAATAATTTATAGGACAGAGGGCGATATGCAAGATATTTAACTGTCATTTCTAGCAGAGTACCAATCACATAGAGGCTCTCTTATTACTTTTAACTCAATCGTTGCCAAACATTCTAGGAATGAATTTGATCGCTGAACACGCACCAGGTTAACAGAACATTAGTCGCCATATTCTGTATTAATATAAAGCAGCAAACATGAAGTTGTAGAAATATCTAATTTCTTTGTCTGTCTTTTGTTGTTGTTGCTGTTGTTGTTGCTGTTGTTCTTGTTCTTGTTCTTGTTCTTACAGTCGTTGTTACCGCTGCTGCTGTTTGGCTTTTGTCTTCCATTTGATACCTTGCTCTTCAGAAAAGCGGTATTTATTGTATTATGTTATATCCATTGAAGAATATGACTAAACGCTGAAATACCTTTAATTCCTACTGCACGACTCTGGGAGACCTCGTAGCTATCAACAAAACAAGACACTCCTACTGCTGCGAACAAACGGCAAAACCGATAATGATCAATCTGCAAGTGACTTTTGAGCACCACGCCACGTAAAAGGACACGACTTCCATACAGACGTCCAAATATCCATCCAGACTAAACTTGCTGCGAATATTTATACTGGCAAATATTTGAAGTATAGCATTCCCAAAGCAGTGCTGTTTATTCCTTTTGTTCAGCTAAAGATATGCTGCTATGTTGCGTTCTACAGAAACTTATAACCAATATTAAATGAAATTCTAAAGTTTCTTAAAACTAAATCGCCTTTGAAGATAACGCTCGTTGCAGATTGGTAGCTTTTCTCACAGAGCGAAAATCTCTGCGTAGCGACAGGGTGAATTATCAACTTCCAATGAACATATATACATACATGTATACATTCATGCATACATACATACATACATACATACATACATATATATATATATATATATATATATATATATATGTGTGTGTGTGTGTGTGTGTGTGTGTGTGTGTGTGTGTGTGTGTGTGTGTGTGTGTGT
>NC_068988.1:21926712-21930785 GCF_001194135.2 Octopus bimaculoides | reverse complement strand
ATATATATATATATATATATATATACATATATGTATATACATATATATACATATCTATAACCATGTAAAAACATACATATACAACATATCTATACATACACATACACTAAGACATACGCACTCTCATACGTACATATACATACGTATGTGTACTAATGAATAAATAAATATAACAAAGGAGCTACCGTTACGTAATAACTGCCATTGCCATACGGTTGTTTCTGCTATATTATTTGCTCCTTCCTCACTCTGCGCTCTGCTTCCCCTTTATTACTTCTCAGTCCTCCTCTCCACTTAGTTCTTCTTTGTCTCTGACTACAACCATTTCATTTTTACAGTAAGACAAATAAAGAGTTTATTTCTCCCCGCCAGAGAACATATGTCTGTGGCTCAAATATCTTTTCTCTTTACGCCGTAAACATTGCATCTTTTGAACTCTTTGTATCAATATTTGCCGGGAGAAAATGTCACACGTTTCCTTCAATCCTACTCTTTTACTATAGTCGGTTCACTTTTAATATTTATTTTATCGACTACTGAATGATGGAAAGCTATGTCGATTTTGGGGGAATTTTGAACTCTTTAAATATAAAACCAATATTGATTCATTGCATAGACAAAACTTTGGGAGAGAGAATAGAAGTTGAAATCTGACTGGCACTTTATTTTATCAACTACAGAAGGATGAAAGGCAAAGTCGATTTCGGCTGGATTTGAACTCAGAACGTAAACATCAGTGACTTAATATTGGAAGACATTTTGGAGGTGAGGTTCCAGCGGTGTTATCACGCCAAGCGAAATGCTTACCAGCATTCCGTCCGTGTTTGCGTTCTGAGTTCAAATATTGCCGAGGTCGATTTTTCTTTCATCTTTTCGGGGTCGAAAAAAGCACAGTTTCCATTTGAGCAATGGGATGGATGCAATCGACTTACCCACTTCCACGAAACTGCTGGCCTTGTGTCAAAATTAGAACCCAATATTGCTAGATATGTACCCAACGTTTTTCCGATCTTCTACCGATTATGCCGGGAAAGATTATTGACTACTAACATAGATATAAAGTTATATACCTGAGAGTGGGGGGTAACAAATCACTATAACAATTCCGGTGCTTGTCTGTTTATTTTATTGATCCTTGAATGATGGAAGTTAAAGCTGACCTCGGCAGAATTTGAACTCAGAAAGTAAAAGGCTGTCACTAAATACTGTAAGGTATTTTGTCAAATAGTCCAAGGATGCTGTAAGAAAATTATATTTTGCCTAACTGAAAGCGTTTTAAAAATTCATATAGTAGATATATAAACAGTTACTTATGAATTTACTGTTTTTGCAGATTAAAATCAATGTTTTATTAAATGTTGTATTCTTAATACTACATTGCAAAAGAGAGGTATCAAACGACTCAACGTTCCTAAAATATACCATTAGAAGACAAACACAATTAATAGCCAGTATATATTAAGCTACATCTCTATCAAAGGCGCAAAGTTTAAGCAGATAATTTTTGGAGGAAGGGCCCCTCAGGTCATGTTGGGTATGAGTTTCAGCATTTGAAAGGTTCCTCTCTAAGGCGCCGTCCTGTGAAGATATTCTTGATGGACGATTAGTAGATGCCCTTGCATGCTTACTATACCCTCTTCGCGCATCGATGTTGTCCAAGGTAAGGACAAGAAGCTATATAGCTTGGCACCAGTGCTGTTGTCCTCAAATGAAACGCACCGGAAAAGATAAAACAAGGCATCTCATCCGTTCCTAAAGCAGATCTGCTCTAGCTGGGTTCATTTTTTATCGACCCCGAAAATATGAAAGGCAAATTTAAAATCGGCTAGATTTGAACGCAAAGTACGAAGACTCGAGATAAATATTGTGACATATTCTAACCGAAACTCTAACGTCTCTGTCACTTTTTCGGTCTAATTATTTACTCTGAAGACGCAAAAGGACGGTAATATTAAGAATAGAGGTTGGTGGATTACATCGAGCTCAGTGTATCACAGGTATCACTATGTATCTGTTCAAAGGATAATGGATAGTTAGAATTGTTAGAGAGCCAGACAAAATTTCTTGTGGTAGTTGATTATTTTGACTATGTTTTGTGTTCAAACCATCTTAATTTATCCACCCGGGAAGCATGAAAGAGAAATTCCATCTCAACGTGACTTGTGGGTTAGAAGGTATAGAACCGGAATAAAGAACGATCACAGGTTATTTTGACGACGCACTAACGATATGGCAGTTTACTTCTCTCTAAGGATATATATATATATATATACACACGCATAATAACAATAGACATCACAAAACAGCAGGCCATTAAAGAAGCATCAATATGGTCGTTTATCCCTCTGGACTGCTTCACATAACGGCCAAGTCTCCTTCATGCTACTTTACACCGGGTAACGGTGCACATTAGATGATGTATTCCTAGATACACTATTCGTGGAAAACAAAGAGCGAGATAATTATGCATACAATATCTTTTGAGCATAATTGTCCTGGGGTTAACAAATGCAAGAAAAAAAGATCTCAGAATCACAAATCCTTCTATACAGTTTTCTTACACAGAATCGCCATTGCGTTTCTTTTCGAAAAACTTCATACTTCAGACTCTAGACAGTTTCTTATGCGTATTTAATCAAATATTTATCAGAAGTTTTTCGCATAAAAGATTCTTTGAGTTGCTTCTGTATTATCGATATGGTAAATTTTCTTCAATACCGAATAGTCAGAGGTTATCTGATCGATTATTTCATACAATGATCAGAATTTATCGATGACTGCTTTGGGCATCAATAAATCTTTACACAGGGCATTACGGACGAAACAATAAAACTGTTTTTGGTTGGAGTCGGTCGAGACGGTTGACATATCTCACTAATATTTTGTTTTTGTTATTTGTTTTATTCTTATTTTAGTTTTTCTTTCCAAATATAATCTATGTTTTTAATTATACCACGACCTTAATTTATTACGGTAGAATAAATGCCACAGAGACAAGCTTGCAGATTTTAATGCTAAAAGAAGGAAGCGAATTAGCATCCTTGTGAAAAAGTTTGACGCAATGCCCAGTGATATTTTGTCTCGAATTTCTGCGCATTCAGTTCAAATATTATTAAGGTCAACTTTGTCTTTCATCCTTTCTGTTTTTATAAAACAACCTCAATCCAGAGCTATAGATTGGTGACATGCTAGAGGACGATACAAAATACTTTGCTGGATCTTATCTGTTGCTTTGAGTTATGTCAGTAACATTTGCAACGGCATTAGTAACAGGATGTATTGGCCTATATCAGTGAATTTTCCCAAAGATAAACCTCAGTCGCTTGACAAGAGCAGACATACGAAACCACCAGTCTTTCGCAAAAACATCTTGCCTAGACCTGACGATACTTATTCATCTGGTATGGTCAACCATACCAGATGGAGATCGTAACGTGAAGAATAATACGTAACCAAATCAAATGACCCGAATATTATTGCCTTAGCAAACCTTATAAGAATTACATATATTGGCACAGTGTCACTCTTTTATAAAAGACATGTGGTAGACCATACATGATTAACACGATCAACCAGTAAAGAGTCCCTTAGCTAACAATGTTGAAGCAACCTGATGTGAACTTCCGATTGTTTAATTAAATCGGGGTAGACATTTTTAATTAGTTAATCTTCCTTTGTTTATCGATGCTTTATATGGAGTGCTGTGACGTGAGAAAGTGAATTCAATATACTGGAAATGTGTGTGTGTGTGTGTGTGTGTGTGTGTGTGTGTGTGTGTGTGTGTGTGTGTGTGTGTGTGTGTGTGTGTGTGTGTGTGTGTGTGTGTGTCTGCTGTAAAACATGCACACATATATATGTATATACAGAGTACAGGCATCATTTGATGAAGCATTCAATACGATAGGTAGGATGAATAGGTATATATATTATAACACTTGACTCTAACCTGATATTCGACCTTAGCTGCTGCCAAGCTCATAGCAGATTGGCATTTTTGTTAGACCGTCCCCACACAAATACACACGAAGACACACACACACACACATATATGTAAAACTTAATACACGTATATA
>NC_068988.1:21920118-21923495 GCF_001194135.2 Octopus bimaculoides | reverse complement strand
TATTATATTATATTTATCTTATGATATTTACTTTACTTTATATTATACTCATTTATTGTGCTTTTAATTATTAATTTTTCTATATGTGATAGTGGATTTTCATCGATGAGTTCTTGAAAATTGGTTATTTTCCCTAAAACTATATATATTTTATATATACTTTATCTATAAGGCTCAATTTAATTTTAATTTTTTATAAATTGATTTTAATTGAGTTTTTTACCTGTAATTTTGGATTTTGTCCCTAATAATATTATATATATATATATCTATATATATATACAGGGTAATTCAAAACGTGTGGTCCGCCGTTACAGGGTGTACCTCCCACGACATGCCTTTAATTTGGCTATTGTCCACGTTGGAAGAAGCGTTACCCGACTTCACTATGTGGCAAGACAGGGTGGAGGGGACTGCCAGATTGGCATAAACACGTACACGATTACCCCAATAAGCATCTTTAAGAACGCTTGATTAACCGTGTTGGGCGAAGCATTTGTCATTAATGGTCTGGCCTCTCAGGTCCTCGGACCTGACGCCTTGCGAATTTTTCATTTGAGGACATCTGAAAGATAAGGTATTCATACACCTTCTTCCACAGGATTTACAGAAATTAAAGTAGCAGATAGGCGACGCCGTCGACTCAATTGATCAAGCTATGTTGGTACGGCTTTGATAAGAACTACACTATCATGTAGACATCTGCCGTGTGAAACGGGATGTTGTTCATATCACTCGCCAGATCATGCACTGTATTTCACTCAGAGATTACCATTCCCTTTGATCCAATGTATCATTGTATCATTATGCGTCATGTGAGCACTAGCTAGCTGATAGCAGAGGGCTTGGAATTACCCTGCCTTAAATTGCTTGTTGTTTTATTCAACTCATTTATATATGACATCTAGGTCTTTCTGTAAGTTAGCATCGGAAAGTTCCTTGACTTCTTGTACTACTTTTATGTCGTTGGCATAGCTAGTAAATGTGGTTGTCTGTATAACTGGTGGCATGTCCGAAAGAGCCACCATACACAGCGGCGTCTCCAACACAAATCTCCGAGGTTCTCGTCTCCTTATTTCTGCTTTTTAAGATAGGGAACCATTGGCTGCCACGGTCACGTTTCTGGATTTTAAGAAATCATGTACCCAGACTCCTAGTTGTCTTAATATGCTGAGTCTCTGTAGCCTGTGACATGTTATCCCATGATCAATCTTATGAAAGGTCTTTCAAAAATTGAAATATATCACATCTACATTTGAGCAACGCATTAGTTGTTTCAAGGCCCAGTCATAATGCTTCAAAAGCTGTGTTGACCAGCTTCCTCCAGAGCGGAGGCCATGTTGGATGTCAGGGAGCAAGTCATTATGATCAAAGAACGCAGTCAGTTTCCTCCTGATAATGCGTCCCATGACTTTGCTGACATGGTAGGTGAGAAAAACAGGTCTATAATTTTTAGCACCCCCTCAGGTACCTCCTTTATGGAAAGGACATATTATGCCTTCCTTTAATTTCTGGAAAGCCCGGTTGCGAAGAAGCTTTGGAAGATAATTATTCGTAGAGGTTTTACTATAACCCCTTTGCATTTTAGAAGGCGGATTGCTGGGAAATCATAAGGGCTTGTGGTTGACTTTAAGCTCATTTCATCAATGGCTGATATTACATCAGTTTCCTCTAAATCGATCTTATCAGTAATTGCCATCTCTTTGTTAAGAGCAGCGGTACCGAAGAACTCATCATGCATAGCTTTTTCCAAGCGTTCCAACAGATTTGTGAGAGCATTTATATTGTACATTCAGTATTTCACACATCCTCTGAAGTCTGCAGTCGGTGAGTCATTTTCTTTATAAACGGGGTTGGTTTGTTTACGTGCCCGTAACATGGCGGTTTATTGAAAGAGGTTGGTAAATTAAGTAGCAGAACTTTTTTGTTAACAATTACTATGGGTTTATTTATTGAACTAAATCATCCAAGCCTGAACCTCAGCATAGCTGCACTCCAATACTGAAACGAGGAAACAATATCAGATACTAGATTATGTAGTACAAGTTATACACCGTCTGAAAATAAGATGGGATCGTCATGGCTGGCAGGCTTTTGATCATATGCCATAACTGACTTGATCATTAAACAAAAACACAAGAGCCACACCAGTTTTGTATTGCAGAGAAAAATACTATCACCAAAGTCTCAGATTTGTTTATCATATATAACCATTCTATCTGAATTCACGCTCTGTTTATACATTCATCTTTCTATCGGTTGATATTCCTATAGTGTAGAGGGGGAAAAAAATATTAAAATATAGGAAGAAGAAAAAGTATTAAAATAACAAGCAGAATAGATCACGTCTTTTTGTAAATTAACATGAACATCAGTCAATTTCAGGACATTGTTAGAAATATAACCATATTTCAACGATATATTTCTCTCTTTTGTTTTTCTTTTTTCTATTTTTTTTCTTATCCATTTATTATTATTTATTTATTATCTATTATTTTTTTTTTTTTTCAATTTCCTAAATCTTCATACATTTGTGATACCCTTTTGACCTTACTACCGTTTCAGCTTGGTTTTGTTCTATTTGTCAGATACACGGTTTGTTCTCAACGGATTAAATACATTCTGAGATATTGAAAATGTCGGAAAAGCTATAACGTTTCCTTTATTGGCAGGATGATGTATATTTATACACTATTTTTAATCTTTGTTGACTTTATTATTATTTTTTTTTTTTATTATTATTATCATTATTATTATTATTATTATTATCATTACTATCATCATTATTATTATTACCATCATCATTATTGTTGTTGTTGCTGTTATTATTATTATTATTATTATTATTATTATTATTATTATTATTATTATTATCATTGTTTTGTTTTGAACCTATTTCATTATAAAAATAATAAATCTATTCAAACATGCTACTCTGCACGTATTTTAGAGAGACTAGCTTGTTTATCTTTCGCAAAATACTCGGTAGTCAGATTTTTACCAACACCTACCTATTCTGAGTGATAATGAAGATTTGTATGAAAGAAACAAACCCGAATATAGTGAAGGTAGTGAAGGATGGAGAGTATAGTTGATATAACTAGGCTTAGAGAACTTGATTGGTAACTGTTTTATGAAACCCGAAATGTTGAAGGGCAAACTACCCATTGAGATTTGATATCTTTCGGTATAGATGCAGGCATGGTGCGATGTTTTCCCCCCACCCCAACCTCATAGTTCCAGGTTCAGCCGCATTGCGTGGTACCTTGGGCAGGTGTCTTCAACTATTGTCTCGGGCGGAGCAAAGCATTGTGAGTGGATTTGGTAGGTGGAAACTGAAAAAGGCCGTCGTATATACATATATATATATATATATA
>NC_068988.1:21917371-21919469 GCF_001194135.2 Octopus bimaculoides | reverse complement strand
ATATATATATATATATATATATATATATATAGTTTTTCCCCCCACCGCCGCTTGACAGTCGACAAAAGAGACCGATAAAATGAGTACCAGGCTTTAAAAAAAGCTATTGGGTCGATTCATTCTACTAAGATTTCGTCAAGGTTGTGCCCTAGCATCGCCGCAGTCTGTAACAAGTAGTAGATAAAAGATAAAAATGAAGAACTGGTATTAAATACGGCAATTTTGGTGTCAGTCACCCTCAATGATTCGATTCTGTCATTCCTTCGCCCTAATGTCAAGGAGTGATAACAATTTCTTGTATAGGCACAAAGATTGGAATTTGTGAAGAACGCAAGATTATATCGGCCTAAGTATTTTCTGGCACTTTATTGCTTTGCAGTCAGAGAAAGCGAAGTTAACTCAGGGAAATTGAACTCAGATCATAAAGAGAACGAAGTTCCAACGATTCTCTGAATCAACCTCTCCCAATCCATCATATTTCCTTGATGGTGAGAATGATGGGGAGGATTATAGTTGATTATATCCACCTGAAGTACATGATTGATTAGTGCCGATTTGATGGAGATCAGATGTCACGTAAAGTGACCCTCTGTGGACTTTGAAATTTTAAAATGAAGTAATAAAACATGACAGAATTCACCGTTCGATTCTCAGCAGATTCTGCAAATTTAAATTCGGCAATCAGCTTACGCAGTTTAATTAATTAAGATTTTAAACTTAGTTACAAGGGCTCCTTATTACGAATGCTAAAGAAAACGTCAATAGTGCTTTAACTGTTGTCCCATATTCACTACAATGTTTACACAAGATTCATATGCTTGTATTCGTTAGTGTTGGATTTAACATTCGAAAGAACCTAATAGAATCAGTACGATATTCATAATAAAGGGTTTTCTATAGAATTAAATAGCACGTAATTATTATAGATTGAATATAGTTGGCCTTTCTCGCCGTGGTCGATAATATTGCAGACACAGTAACTTAACTATCTCAGCTGTTCTTGGGTTATTTCCAAAAGTTTTGAGCCCCAAGTATCCCTGCCACCCCACCAGTCATGGATATGCCACGTAAGAAAGCAAGCCAAAACGCTTGCAGCATCCATGGAGCTGCAGGAGATGCCAGATATTGGTTAAGTATAAACATACACATCTTCTTTGGGGTATCACCTTTCGGATTTTCTACAAAGGTTTATTCCTTTAGGCTGTTTTAAACGCTCAATAAATTTCCCAAAAGGCAGCAAAGGTTTATGTAGATCCACTCTCACTCTCTTGTCATTCAAACTTATATTAGTTTGGCGCAGCAAGTGCCACAAGTGCAGTAATCAGGATGTAAGATTTGTGTGGAGTTATTTTCTGTTAGATAAGCAGCTAAAGATCTTCATCAACCCTAGATACGTTGAAGGGTGTGTGAGTGACCTTCTTAAGGAAGTAGATTGAATATCTTCAGCTGAATGAACTGGAGCACGTGAAATAAACTGTGTTGCTCAAATACACATCAAACAACCTGATACTGAAATCGAACGCTCAACCTCACCATTGTTAGCCCGACGCTCTAACCACTGAGCCATGCTCATGTTGTAATGCAGCAATTAGTATTAATTTACTGTTATGCCACTGTGTGATGTTTTAGCTGACCTAAATTTTAATCCTTAACAAATGAATTAAGTAAAAGTCGACATCAACTCTTATCCAGCTGACATATCAGAAAAGTATCCCATCCGTGTCCTCGCCGTCTTTCTATATTCAAGATTAGTGTATCTTTTGCTAACATACCTCTATCCTTGAGAGTGTCTATGGGATATCAATGATATCAAACGCTAGTTTTAAGCAGGAACAACTAGAGTAGTGTTCTTTCTGCTATCATTGTTCTTGTTGCTGTTGTTGCTACTGTTGTTGTCTTGTTACTGCTGTTGTTATTGTTGTAGCTGTTCTTACTCTTGTTATTTGTAGGGGTCGTGGTTTAACCACCATCGTTGCCGTTGCCGAACTCAGGACAAATCCTATGGGACAGAACTACGAACAAATGTATTCCAGCTGTGACAGAGTCACCCATTATTATTATTATTATTATTATTCAGTAGTTTTATTTTTATAACGTG
>NC_068988.1:21916597-21917271 GCF_001194135.2 Octopus bimaculoides | reverse complement strand
GTATGTATGTATGTATGTATGTATGTATGTATGTATGTATGTGTAGAGACACATACACACACATACTCCTTATTTTATGCAGAATAAAATTAATGTATGTTGTTGTTTTATTGGGGATTTTTGTGTTTTGCATATCTGTTGGTGTGATGTATATGAACAAGAATTGAACAATGTTTCAAACTACATAATATAACGATACAACAAACAACAGAAACAAAATCAACTGTAAGCGCAACAACAACAACAACAGCAATAATAATAATAATAATAATAATAATAATAATAATAATAATAATAAAAATAATAATAATGATAGTAGTAGTAATAGTAATAGTAATCATAATAATAATAATAATAATAATAATAATAATAATAATAATGATAATTATAATAATAATAACAGTAGTAGTAGTAGTAGTAGTAGTAGTAGTAGTAGTAGTAGTAGTAGTAGTAGTAGTAATAATAATAATAATAATAATAATAATAATAATAATGGTGACTGTGGCGAGAATGTTTTTGATGCTTTGTCAAGCCAGCAAAGTAAAAGACAAAAGAAATACGGTTTCTATGTAGAATACAAAAATGTAATTTTTTATTCGTAGGTATTTTTTCCTTTACATTAAAACTGAAGTAAAATATAAATATTTTTACTGTGTAAAGACGTTTTATTTTAA
>NC_068988.1:21913400-21915823 GCF_001194135.2 Octopus bimaculoides | reverse complement strand
ATATATAAAACATGGTGGAAAATCTATTTTCCACGCAAATAGCTTTTCAATCAAACATATCCCAGCAACATGTACACACGTAGGTTGTTTATGGAGATGCATTTGCAGAAATATTGCAGCCACCGATAAGTTCTCACCACCCCTCCCCATACATTCTCTCTGTCTCTGCCTCTCTCTCTCTCTCTCTCTCTCTCTCTCTCTCTCTCTCTTGCTTGTTCTCTTTCCCTTTCTCAGATTCATTCGTGGCAATATACATACTTAGACACAAACACATATTACATACGTGTGTGTGTGTGTGTGTGTGTGTGTGTGTTGCTGAGTACTTGCGTATGTGTGTGTATAGATCTATGTATGTATAATATGGGTAAATATGATTATAGATAGACAGACAGACAGACAGACAGACAGACAAACAGACTGATAGATAGATAGATAGATAGATAGATAGATAGATAGATAGATAGATAGAGCAGAGATTATTGTTTGACTTGCCGTGAAACGTTTTGATGTGTCGCCTGTTAAATATGTTACGGCGTAATTTTATTTAATAGTGTGTGTATGTATGTGACGTGGAGAATGATAACTAATACATATTACGAAACAAATGAAATATCTATTACATCGCTTCTGTTATGTGGTTAATCTATGCGTGTGTGTAAGTTTATATGTCTGTGTGTGTGTGTGTGTGTGTGCATGTGTGTGTGTGTATGTGTGTGTGTGTGTGTTTGTGTGTGCGTGTGTGTGTGTTTGTGTGTGTGTGTGTCAGTGCATATGAGTGTGCATATGTGTGTGAATGCACGCAGACACGTCATAATCTTAACCCATTACCCCGTTTAACACCATCTGGCAACTTGGGTGCTTTTAACAAATTCCACGCCGTAGCAAGCATTCTAACAAGGTGTTTGATTTAAGAATAACCACCAGCACCTACACAGTTCTTAAACTTAGTTTCAAGGCATTATTCCTCCATGGAGCATAATTATTAGAGAATAGTCGGCAGAAGAGACTTGAAAGTTGTATATTCTTTCTTTAACAAATATACCATGGGCTTAACCAACATAATCTGAGTAAACTTCTTGAATCTAAAAGGTATGAGGACAGTCTTTGGTGCAATTGTAAAGATCCTATTATCTGCCACTTTTATGGTAACTGTTTGATCAAAGACGTACTATATTAAACTAATGTTCAAGTCGATTATATAGATTATATTTGAAACTTACAACAGAGTCCCTAATTCCAGATGAGTTTTTACCCGCGCAAAAATTCCTTTAAATACACAGTAAACAGATCCTCAACACGTCTCTCCAAATAAGAACGGCAATTGAAAGAATCCCCTTTCAAAATTCATCGGTAGATCTTAGAACAAACATATACAAATATGCGTCCTATTTCATGAAATGCTCATCATGCCTAAATAAGAATATTCTGTTTTAGAACTAATCGACCTTAAACTATATACCTGAACCGGAGACTTTTTACAGTTATTCGTCGATTTTTTTCATTTCGTGGCCTTTTGCCACTGAGTAATTAATGTGTATAACCAATTCACCTTGTCGCATATATTTTACATTTCTTATTATTACTTCGAATATGTCGGATCTTTTCTTTTTTATCGTTTACCTGTTTCATCTATAGAACTGCGCCCATGCCGTGGCACTACTTTGAAGTATTAGTCAAGCAAATCGATCCCAGGCCTTACTTTGTTAATCGTCGTACTTATTCTACCGGTTTCTTTTGCCGAACCACTAAATTACAGAACGTAAACAAACAAGCACCTGTCTTTCAAGCGATGTATAATTTGTGACGGTTTTTTCTTATTTTCTTCGCTTAGTGGAAGAGTCTAGACATCGCTAATCACATTGAGCTTCCATTCTACCTTTATTGGCACCCATATCTTCCATTGGCTATGTTGGATGGTCATCTCTTGGAAATCTTTCAATTAGTCCCTTTCAATACCTTTATACCCCTCAACCACTGCACGTGTTTCAATGTTGTCTTTGAAACTTGCTACATGTTCGACTCAGTTGAATTTATACTTTCTCAGTTCACCATTACGTCGTTCACTCCAATCCATTTAAGCGGTACATTGCCGGAATCAGTTTCACCAGCTTCGATAAGTTTTCGAAATCCATAGATTCTGTACAGTCCTTCAATCCAAAGCACTGTGAATATCTTATTCCTATTGTGTTCTGAGTCAACTTTATTATTATTTGCCTTTAACATGCACATATTGCAAGACAGAGCTAGTAATTTCCAATAGGAGACTGATTCAAAATGTATCAAACAAGCGGAGGCATATCGTACTGAGATATACAAAGATAAAGCAACAATATTTTGATTGTTCCATACACACTCATACACATCCATACGTAATATATATATATATATATATATATATATATATATATATATATATATATATA
>NC_068988.1:21911820-21912443 GCF_001194135.2 Octopus bimaculoides | reverse complement strand
ATATATATATATATATATATATATATATATATATATATACATATATGCATACATATGTCATCCTTAGATTACTAGCCTTTAAATAAGAGTTCTTTGAAAACTTCAAATTGATTACTAGTGACAAATAATTCCATTCAAAAATGATTAAGTATCATTGGAATCGTCTGGCACATCGTCAACCTTCGAATATTTGCTGTCCTTTGCTAACAAAACAGGATATATGCTAAATAGCTTTAAGAGAAAGCAACGACAACATGAACACACATAGAAATACAATTAAATAAATGGAAAGTGAAAGTGAAAGTATACAATGCATTATACAACCGTGTGTTGTGTATTAAAAAAGAAAAAACTCACAAAACCTAGCATAACATCCGTATATAACAGAGTCTCTTTCTAACTGTGCGTCTGCAATTGTATGTGAAGCTTTATCAGCTGTAAGAAAAAGTATTAATATAGGAAACTGCCGCAGTTTCTATCGCAAAAAAAAACACATTTAACTCATATATTCCGCTATTTATTTCCATTGATTACATATTTTCGCATTTGATAGGTGTTTTATGTACGTGCATCGGTGGTTATATGTGTGCGTGAGCATGTGTGTGTGTGTGTGTGTGTGTGTG
>NC_068988.1:21910981-21911810 GCF_001194135.2 Octopus bimaculoides | reverse complement strand
CTCTCTCTCTCTCTCTCTCTCTCTCATTCTCTCTCTCTCTGGTAATCTGTCTCTCTTTCCCGTGTGCCTTCACTCTCTCTCCCTCGCTTTTCTTTCTCTCACTCTATCTATCTATCTACCTATCTGTCTATCTCTGTCTCTTCTCTTAGGTTTATTGGAATATGTGTATCTAAGTAAGTGATTAAGAATGTGTGTAGGTTTTTCTAAGTATTCTTGCGTATTAGAATAAGCTTACTTCTGCCATAGACATATCCTGGTTTATTCATCAGTTGCTAATCTTTTGTTGTTCCATTGTATTTCCAAAATGTCAAGGTTATCGATCAGATGTTGAAGTCTGTGAATAATAACATACACAATCTGAAAGCAGTAACGATTTACATCGTTAAGTAAACAACAGATCGGAAACGACCGTCAGCAACGGTAATTCAACGGCATCACACCAACTGCCGTCTACGAAACTGTTATTAATAAACACTCTCATCTCAAACACCAACCAAGCTATCAATCAACAAACAAGAATTGTGACAACCACAGGGAAGCCACACTAACGAATAATCGAAAATAGAAATTGTCCCTCAGTCCCTCAAGACCTGGAACTCAATTTTATTTAGTGTTTCCTTTTAATAGATGCATATATATATATATATATATTTATATATATATATATATATATGTATGTATGTATATATGTATATGTATGGATACATGTATATATATATATGTATATGAATGTATGCATATATATATTCAGACACATACACACCCATATATACACAGAGAGAGAATATGTGTGTACACGCATATATATATATATATATATATATATATA
>NC_068988.1:21909620-21910272 GCF_001194135.2 Octopus bimaculoides | reverse complement strand
ATATATATATATATATATATATATATATATACAAACACATACATATATATACAAATAGAGTTGGATAGATAACTGCATATAAACATTATATAAATAAATATATATACATATACACGTATGTATGTGTGTGTGTGTGTGTGTGTGTGTGCTTCTTGTATTTTATATAAACACTGCAATCTATTGTTAAATGCTTTTCCTCATTTTGATTTGGTTTTTATTCGTTTATTTGTCTTTTCTTCATATTTTTATAGTTTCTGCTCTTTGCCAGTTATTATCGAAATGTCATATATTTCTTATTCATTTTATTATTAGTTTTATATTATCTCTCTCTGTCTCCCGCTCTCCCTATCCCCCCTCTCTCTCTCTCTCTCTTTCCCTCTTCTGCTTTCTATCAGGTTGTATATTATCCCCTCAAATCATACCTCTGTTACACATCCACTCACAGCAAGCAAACACTAAACAGCTGAAACATCTACAATTGTGAAACGTTGTCTTCTCAATTGCTAGGTGACGAATACATTGCTTCCGTGAAAGCGCTACATGTATACTACACATATGTGTTTATATGACACATATATAGTTATACACATGCACAAACGTCAGTATATATATATATATATATATGTATATATATATATATATATATATATAT
>NC_068988.1:21907242-21908726 GCF_001194135.2 Octopus bimaculoides | reverse complement strand
TATATATCCATTCATGTACGCGTCTATATGTGCATGATGTCTATATATATATGTTTGATAAATACATACATACATATAAATACACACACATATATTTATATATATACACATATATGTTTATATATGTATATATGTAAATGCACATATATATATCTATGTGTATATATGTATGTGTAGATGTATGTATGTATGTATGTATGTATTTATTGTGTGTATATATAAATACGTACATACGTTCATACTTATTCACATACATAAGTGTAAACAGTGGAAGAAAAATTGGATGTGTTCCTCACTTGTTCTGCATAAGAAAACATCAAAGTCTCTTTAATGTGGAGGCATTATAGGAAAATATCCGTATGTGAATTACGCTTCTCGTCAATTCACATATCATCAAAGTTACTTTTTCTACAAGGGATAATATAATATTTTCCTTTACTTTGAACGTCTACTTTCCATAGACGTGCGCCTCCGTTGCACTTGCTATTGTTCACATGCCCATATCTACATCAGCTCGATACTAACGGTGCTGCGATTTGATCAGACAATCTATCTGCCAATAAATTCCGTGCGTTTGATCTGACTACCACCGGGATCCAATTACATTTCAACTCCTTCATCCTATACAAACAAACTCTTTTACAGTTGCCTATTCAGACGCATGCGCAATCGTTTATTACATACAGGATATCAAAAACAAAGGTTGATAAACCAAAACAACATAAAACTAAATATGAAGCAGATAAAATAATAAAACAACAAGGATAAGAATTACTCGTTCATTTTCTTTTTGTTTTCATTGGCTAAAACTGACCTGCCGCAAGCGATATCGATACTACAGAAATACAGGTGAGGGACAAATAGAAACCACGCTTACTTCTTTCGCCATAATATTTCGGATACATACTTTGTACGTGAGAAACTGTTTTAGTTACAAATTGGTACAGAATTCATAGTATGTGTGTATAGATAGCATGCACATACACCCTACCATATATATAAATATATACATGTATCTACATATGTACGCACACATGCATGCATGCATACATACATACATATATATATATATATATATATATATATATATATATATGTGTGTGTGTGTGTGTGTGTGTGTGTGTGTGTGTGTTACGTATGGACGTAGACAATACAACTGAAGTATATTTAAGTATAGTTGTTCATTGAGAATACACAACCACTCAAGGGTGAGTCGGTGCTATAACCCTAATTCTGCGTGTGCTAATTTTCGAAAAGATGCCTACAATGCTTTACAGAAAGAAATCATGGATTATTTAGCATGATTTCGTTTATGACATACAAAAATACCTTTCAGAAGCTTTTCTTTTTTGTCAGCTGGTGTTTATAGCAAAGAAGGTGCTCATTGCTCATCTAACCATACAAGGCAAACATGCATATATACATACAGACGGACAGATAGTCATATATATATATATATATATATATATATATATATATATATA
>NC_068988.1:21900626-21907013 GCF_001194135.2 Octopus bimaculoides | reverse complement strand
TATATATATATACATATATATAAACTTAAATATATATAGTTGTATATTTAAGACACGAGGAATTATGTACATTATTTACATTATTTACATTTGACGGATATTCGCCCCTATTTTGTTTGTTGTTAACACAACGTTTCGGCTGATATACTCTCCAGCTTTTATCAGATGTCTTGGGAAAATTTCGAACCTGGGTTCTCATTCTTAAGGTTCTCATTCCACGGGCATATGTCGTAGCGGTTAAGAGCGCAGGCTACTAACCTCAAGATTCCGAGTTCGATTCCATGCAGTGACCTGAATAATAATGATGATGATGATGATGATAATAATAATAATAATAATAATAATAATAATAATAATAATAATAATAATAATAATTATGAAAATGAAAATGATACCAGGCTTACCAGGAAGTGCAAAATGTGTTAGCTGGAACGACTCATGTACTGAGAAGCGCATTGTCGCTGTGAAAACAACATCCATTCATGAACTTATTTATTAATTAATTTTTTTAAATACATATTTTACCTGTGAATTTGTGTGTGTAAACTGGGAATGCATACAATGAGCTTCTCTGCCCTAGGTGCACGGAAAACACTCGGCGAGAAATGGAAGAAAATTCGAAGAAAGAAGAAGAAAAATAATGAGAAAAACTAACAACAAAAAATAAGACCTCGATATTAGACAAATAGAGAATTTTTATATATGTTATAATTTAGAAGTTTCGAATGTCGGAGGGAAGAGCTACGATGCATTCTCGTCGGCTATTAATGGCTCCGAAATTCGAAACTCCGAGTACTATTATGACCACCTTACTGTTTGTTCTAAATTATAGCATATATATTTATATATATATACATGCATTTGCACATATATGCATATATATATGTGTGTGTACGTATGCATGTGTCTGTCTATGTGGAACCACTTTTTATATGTTTCATTTAATGCATGACTAAGTTCAAAATTTATCTCTTTTATTCTAGATATATTCCTATTTCTTTTACTAGTTTCTTACAGTTGATTTGGAAACAATGATTTCCTAAAATTTACGTTCGACGTTTCCAAACCTTTAGTCTTATTTTCAAGAACTGGTTATATTTTTTATCTGTGTTATTTCTTACATGCTTGTTGGCTTTGCGCAGAGTTCCTTGGCAAAGTATCTTTTAACTATTAGAATCATACTTCAGTAGTCACGTGCTGATTTCTCGCAGTTTGATACTAAAATCAACTCTAAAATACAGTCATCAAAATATTAATACGAGACGACTGACATAAAAACAGAAAATAACTTAATGGCAACATTGTGACCGCGAGAAACAAATCAACATGTAAACTACTGATGCATGAAGTTAACAGTAAATTTTTTTAAATCCCGTGAAGGGAAAATATACATGAATTCAACCTGAATCATATAAGATAACGTAGTAGCCATATATATATATATATATATATATATATATATATATAAAGTTTGGTATAAGATAAAAATTTCAGAAATGTGTCTTAAACATTCAGACAAGCAAATTTATAATTCAGATGTATTCCATTCAAATAGCCACATATTTATATTAAGACATAGATGATAAAAATATAGAAATATAAGAATATAAACATTAAAAAAAATAAATAAATAAAAAACATAAAATTATATAAGGAGTGCTATTAAAGTAGAAAATATAGTTAGAATAGATTCAAAGGAGGTGATTGAAAAGATCAATCTAAACCTACGGCCGTTTCAGTAAAGTTTTAAGGGGCTGTAGGAAAAAATCCAAATTCAATGTAAGAAAACATTTCCTCCTCAGGTTTCCT
Source organism: Octopus bimaculoides (assembly GCF_001194135.2). NCBI lineage: Eukaryota > Metazoa > Mollusca > Cephalopoda > Octopoda > Octopodidae > Octopus > Octopus bimaculoides. The sequence goes on along the minus strand of NC_068988.1, from coordinate 21,905,204 downwards.
TTCTCGTCGTAAAATCGAGTAGCACACTATTTGCTAGTAATAGAAATAAAAACATTATTAAATAAGATTACAGATGTTTTAGTATGTTGTAAACATAGACATTTAGCAACTTTAAAATTTTTTGAACTTTAAATTTTTTTTTAATTTTTTTAAGTAGGACCTGGATTAGATCCAATGAATACTTATATACAATTCTTTTAACTTAAATTGCCGCTCTATTATAATAGTATGGATTATAAAAAATAACTAAATAAAAAATAAATAAACAAAAAAATATATATCAAAACAAAATGGCTATCATAAAACATTATTAACTAAAATCTCACCTGTCAACCCTTTTAATTTCTCATTCAATCCTTGTATATAAGTGATTATATTCTTATATTTTGGTCTGTCCGGTTTTATTTTGTCGTTTATATTTTATTCTTATTCATCCATTCGATACTCAACGACCATCAGAAATTTCACCATGTAGTGCTTTACTGGATTTTACCACGAGAAAGGAACCCTGAGGAACGAAATGTTATATACAGGGAGTTGAATTTGTATTATTCCTTGCAACTCCTTAAAACGTTTTTGAAACTGCCGTTGATTTGGACCGATCTTTTCAATCGCCTCCTATAATCTATTCTATCTACATTTTCTACTTTCATGGTACTCCTTATATTTTTTATGTTTATATTCTTACATTTCTATATTTTTATCCTCTATGTCTTAATATAGATATGTGGTTATTTGAATGGAATAATATCTCATCTGAATTATGAATTTGCTTGTCTGAATGTTTAAGACGAATATCTGAAATTTTTATCTAATGCCAAATTTTATTAATCTTTAGCTCATATGCAAGTGAAAAAACAGTTGTGCTATATACTGGAGCCTTATTTCCATTAAAATTCTCGTATTCTGCATTAGCTCATAGCGAGCACTTAATATAGTAACAACTATGGAAAAACATTTCTGGATTTGTCAACAAAAATCATTCCAATATCACCTAGACATCTATACAGAGAAATCTTGCTGAAAAAAACTAGCGAATTTATAAGAAGATTAAGATAAAGAGTATTCCATTACGACCAGATGCATAAACGAAACAGCAATATCATCGATGAAAGCAATTATACTTCCAACGAGTTTAACTTGAAATCCTGTAGAAACCCTCCAACTAATCCGGACTTCTTGAACTTCGAAAAGGATCTTATCCGCATCGTACAGAAATTAAAATTTCAGAAGATCACCAATCCGCTCTACAATAAGATCGCCAAAATTATCAGGGATATAAAGGACTCTCCGAACTTGCATGTTTTATCTGATAAAACTAGAAATAGCTACTAAATTCCAACCGATGAATATAATAATCTATTACTGAAGGAATTTAAATCTAAGTACAAACTATCCACTATTAACGCTCTTAATGATATTAATACTAATCATTAGAGGCTCATTAAGAAATCAAACTTACTTGATAAAACTGAACCATGCACCCCTAAAACGTCGCATTTTATTTTAAAGGATCATAAGCCAGATTTTCAAAGCAAACCTTGTATTTGATTAATCTGTCCCATGAAATCCGACATGGGTAGAATTAGTAATGCTATAATTGATAAAATTCTCCCACACATTAGATGTAATAATGATTTACCTTTATGGCAATGTACAGGAGACGTTATTACATGGTTCGTTTCCCTAAATAATAAAAATAATACAAACTTTTTGCAGTTCGATATTGATAATTATTACCAATCAATAACTCCAGAGCTTTTGAATAAGGGAATAAACTTCGCTGAAAAATTTAAAGAAATATCCCCTTTTTTCCAAAACGCATTTGCAGGAATATCTGGACCATTGTGATCCTGTTGACGACGATGAAAACGAGTGCAGGCTAGTCCGGGCGTCTTTCGCGAGACGTCTTCCCGCATCTGGCCTCCTTGAATGAACTGCAATCATGGGTTAAGAAGACGAAGACTAGACGTTTGACATCTTGAATGGTGCTAGGCAACGTTACTATACGAACGGCAAAACTAGGTTTATATAGACAACTAGTTGAGAGTAAAGATAACGATGACCAAAGCATAACTCTGGGCTTCGACGAGAAAAGTCTGGGCAGTGTGTTCTGGAGATCTTTGAGGTCAAGGACTATGGACAAATTACTGAAGTCATTTACATAGCATTTCTAAAGGTATGCATCAACTGTTCGAAACAAGCTTTTCATGAGTCGAAGAGCCAACGGCCGAACGTATCTGAAAAGTGTGCAGGCAACGAACCGTTCATCTTTCAGTGTCCGTGTGTTGAGCAACTGTTGTCACGTGTAGGACGAATCCGGTTGTCTTCCACGTCTATAGTGAAGATCGACACGCCACCATTCTGTGGCAAAAAAACAGAAACAAATATTTTTCTCCTTTGAAGATATGGTAAAAGATATTGTGGTGAACTTGAAGAATTTGAAGACTGGCATTTTCCTATCTGGGCAAGCTGTCATATACTTCAAGTATTATTTGAAGAATAAGACAAGGGAAGGGTATAGAGGAAGATGATGCCGTTTAAAGTATTAATCGAATGGCGTGTGAAAGTGGTAAGAATTGTGAGTCTGAAAAGGTGTGGTAAGAATTGTGAGTCTGAAAAGGTCTAACGTAAGTACGAGAAAAGACCCTGGAAGAATGTACTTTCTATCCTAGCGGGCAGAGTAAGCTAACTCTTATTTGTGGGGATTTTCCATCGAATTTGCTTACATTTTTTGTAGATTCTTCTTACATCTCCATCGCTATTAATTTTCTTTTGATTAACATAAAACCCACCTTTTGCGTGTAGTGCTTCGCCATTTGAGCCCTTTTGGCGAATAAAACAAATGAGTACTATTATAATCGTTTTCACAGTTATCATCACCATCTCCATCATCATCTTTACTACATTTACTACCACTAGCACTACCATTACCACTACTGCTGCTGCTGCTGTTGCTACTGCCACTACTACTATCGTTATCACCATTAGTATCGTGTTTTAGGTTTTCTAGTTCGACTAAAACTTTATAGATGAAAATTTATAACCCCATTATCTCATTAAGAAACTGTTTGACAATATCTAATTATATAAGGCAAGATTTATTCTCCCGTTCCTCCGCCCTTTCTTTTCCACACACATTTCTCATCTTTCTCTCTCTCTCTCACACACACATACATACACACAAGCACAAGTACACACACACACATCTTTCTCATCTCATCGTACCCGGCATTATCTGTATTTTTACTCTACTACATTGTACAATCAATCCTGCCAGCAAAAAAAAGTGAACTATAAAGAGTTAGTTAATGTATATTTTCCTTATTTTTAATGTATTTTTTGTTGATTTTTAGCGAAGTTTTTTTTTCCTTCTCTTTCTCTGATCAGCATCTGTTGTCAATCCTTGCTATGATTAACGCAATTCTAACTCCATCCTTTCTAGCGTTGCTGATGTTCCTTCGATTGTAATTGATGTTCTGTTTCTGTTGCTATGTGGTTGATGTTTATATTGTTGAATCTGAAATCACCCTCAACGTGCCACTCTACTACTCAACGAATTTCGAGCCTTGAATACCCTTTTTTGTTTTGTTTCCAATCATAATGCATCGACGACTTCAGTAGCTAAGATGCATTTACTTAAAACAAAAATATAGCCATCTAATTTAAGGAGATTTCGCAGCTGTTTTGTTAACAAGTCGAGTCATTGGTGTAGCTAGAGTGTATTGATGCCCGGGGCAGCCCTTCAGCCCGCTCCTACCAGACTTAAGCAACAGACAACAAGCGTGTTGCCCCCATGAAAGCGTCACTTGGGATAGCACTTCTAAATCCCTCCAAGTTATTATACTGAATTTAATAGACCCACTGGATCTTCTTCCTACTTGATTGCTCCCTGTTACTACTGCTCTTACCTCTATTTATTGTTACGAGCGGGACCAATGAATATTTCACGGAATTGCTGGTGAACTTGTTGGGTTATTTCTGAAAACCTTATCCAAGAAAACCTGAAAGCGTATCGTGTGTTGTGTCTGTATGGAAAGATATTCGCTCGTCTGCTACTCATTGAAAAGTGAAAGAAATTGGAATACGATGATTACTTAATGGGTTTTATATATACACTTTATATACTTTATGCACAATTTTATAGACTTAATATAGAGCACTCATAAAATGAATATTCACTCTTATTTTTCCATTTTTGCTATACACACAAAAAAAAAATGTTACGTACATATTACATAAGCTTCCGTCAAATCGCATATATCTTCCACGTAAATAGACGTGAATATTTCACGGAATTGCACTTATACGCATGCGTTGACTGGTAGGTGATATGTAAAGTATAGTTCAATTTTAAAAAAATACACTTTTCACTAATCAATCACAATAACCACCACCTCCACCATCACCTCCATATCCACCACCATCATAATTTCTCTCTCCCCTCTCAGACACCCATCTCTCTCTCCTCATTCTCCCTCCTCTCTATCCCTCTCTACTCTCTCCCTCCTCTATCTCCCTCTCCCCTCTCTCTATCTCTCTCTCTCTCTCTCTCTCTCTCTCTCTCTCTCTCTCTCT
>NC_068988.1:21894640-21895732 GCF_001194135.2 Octopus bimaculoides | reverse complement strand
GTGATAATGGTGGTAGTGGTATTGATGATGGTGGTGATGGTAGTGGTAGTTGTGCTGGTTGTAGTGATGGTGGTGGTTGTAGTGATGGTGGTAGCAGTGATGGTGGTGGTGATGATGGTGGTAGTGGTGATGATGGTGATGGTGATGGTGATGGTAGTTGTGATGGAGGTGATAGTAGTTATGGTGATGGTGGTGGTGGTTAATCAGTGTGTTGTTATTCAGTTTCATCTCAATGTTTCTTGCCAATAGAGAAAGAGCCGGTTTCCAAACTTGAGCCAAGGCTCTTTCATTGGTATTTCAACAACATCAATGTATATGTACAGAGTTGTGTATTTTGTTTTATTTATATATTCGCATATTGTTGCATGTCTAGACATGCTCATATAAGGAAAGTTTTGTAGATTTTTATAGTTCCAGTGATGGCTTCGATCTGTGGTCTTCGAATCAGCTTTCTCCTTTCTGGGTTTGAGAAGTTTAATTTCTCAAGATTGGTATTTAGGCAGTGTGTTACACATCCTTGTAACTTAGCGGTTCGGCAAAAGTTATAGGCTTACAAAGAATAAATCCCGGGATCGATTTGCTCGACTAAAGGCCATGCTCCAGCATGACCGCAATCAAATGACTAAAACAAGTAAGAGATATAAACCTGAACTTTTAATCTCGATAGAGTAGCCGTAGATTCCTCAATAGTTCATCAAAGGCATTTTCTTTTTCGCTGATCTTTACCTTAATGTATGAAGGTATGTACGTATGTATGCATGTATGTTATCAATCAGTTTCATTTCTGTATTTCTTGTCCATAGAGAAAGAGCCGGACTCTAACATAGATTCAAGGCTCCTTCATTGGAACTTTTATCAACATCATCTAGGTATTTGTGCATATGTGTGTGTGTGTGCAGTATTTGGTGTTAGTGTATGCGCAGATTTGTATGTTTGTTTTATGGATGCGTTTTTATGTCTAGATGCATGCATATGTATTTATGTGCTAAATTTTTGGAAAGTTTTACATATCTTTACAGTTCCATTGATGGCTTGAATCTGTAGTCTTCTAATCAGCCTTTTTCTTTCAGGTTTTGAGAAATGTATGTATGT
>NC_068988.1:21892996-21894243 GCF_001194135.2 Octopus bimaculoides | reverse complement strand
GTATGTATATATGTATATACGCACGTATGTATGTATGTATGTATGTATGTATTTATGTATGTATGTATGAATGTATGTATGTATGTATGTATGTATGTATGTATGTATGTATGTATGTATATATACATGCGCAGATTTGTATGCTTCATGTATGTATTCTCATGCATATAGTTACATATCTAGATAACTAGATATGCTCATATATATTTAAATTTTGTACTTCTGGAAAGTTTTACAGACTTGTATGTATGTATGTATGTATGTATGTATGTGGGTATGTATGTACGTATGTATGTATGTATGTATGTATGTACGTAAGTGTGCTGGTGTATGTAATGTCGTGGTTGCAACCAACGCGTTTCAGCCATAACATTCCACCTCTTCAGATAATGCCACCAATACAATTAGACAAATGGCGTTCATTCTTTATGATAGCAGGCTGTGATTCGACAAGAGTTTAGCTATCTTATGTAGCAGGAATGTCTTTCTTACTTGCTCACCTCTAAGATATCCCTAATTGAATACGTAAGTGAGATAAAGTTAATTAGTTTAACAAGCTACAATGCGTAAATCCATTGTTTCCATTACTACAATGAATGTCTGAGTGTGTGCAAATGCGCGCGCGCGCGTGTGTGTGTGTGTGTGTGTGTATGCTTAAGTGTATGTGCGTGTGCATTCATATGTATGTGTCTAGCCTCATAAACCCGCATATGGACTACAGATTTAAAATACCTTCTGCTATTTGAATGCTACTATATCGTGCAACTAATGATATATTGTATAGCGTGTTGTGTCGAAGTCTGTACATGGTGACATTTTCGCTCAATGCCTCGATATCTTGTTTCTTTATGATTCACTTTTGCCATTGGAGGTTCAATAAACTGTTGTTAGGACTTAATATATTCATATTGCACCGTATTTCTAAGCACCGGCGACGAGCTAACGTGACTTCACTGACGTTCTCACAAGTTAATATATGGATATAGATCGATGTATGTGCGTATGTATATAAGTATGTGCGCATATGTATGTATATACGTAAGTGTGTATGTATGTGCGTTTGTAATTATATATGTATGTATATATGTATGTCATTATTCAGATTCATAGATAGATAGATATAGATAGACAGATATATATATAGATAGATAGATAGATAGATAGATAGACAGACAGACAGACAGACAGACAGACAGACAGATAGATACATGCATACATACATACGCGCAAGCATACATACGTAGGTA
>NC_068988.1:21891730-21892136 GCF_001194135.2 Octopus bimaculoides | reverse complement strand
TATATATATATATATATATATATATATATACGACGGGTTTATATGTGTGTGTGTGTGTGTGTATGTGTGTGTGTGTGTGTAAGTGTGTGTGTGTCAGTGTTTGTCGCCCCACCGATGCTGGTGTGTTTACGTCTCTGTAAATTAACGGTTCGGCAAAAGTACTAGGCTTACAAAGAATAAGTCCCGGGATCGATTTACTCGCCTAAAGGCAGTGCTCCAGCATGGCCGCAGTCAAATGACTGAAACAAATGAGAGAATAAAAGAAGATACATACATACATATACAACGCATGCACGCATGCACACATGCACGCACGCATGCATGCATACATATATACATACACACACACATACAATACATTCACAAATACATACACACACACACACACACACACACACATATATAT
>NC_068988.1:21889716-21891720 GCF_001194135.2 Octopus bimaculoides | reverse complement strand
ACACACATATATATATATATATATATATATATATATACATATATATACAAACATGCAAGTATGTACACATAAGCTCTTTCCATTGATTGCTGATTTTGTTGTGTTGGGCGGGTTACTGAAAAAGGAAAAGGAAATTATGCGATAAACTGGGTTAATACAAGACGATTTATACTGTTCGGATTATAGCGATTTCATTGTATTGATAATTCCAACTATGAAAGACATGCAGGAAATTCTAAACAGCTTCGTTACTGAAGGAAATGAGGTCGGACCAGTGATTAATAAAAGCAAAACAAAGATAATAGGAGCCAGGAATAACAATGCCTTTGATTGCAACAGAGAAACAGTAATGATTGAAGCCATAGAAATCTATAATTATTTCGGCACCATTTTATTCAGTCTTTATACAGAACTACAAGAAAGCTTAAAGAAGGCCAAACAAGCAGTAAGAATGTTGGAACCTGTTTAGATATCAAATTAAATATCATCACAAACAAAGGATAAATTTATGATATTTATGATACTCTTGCAGGAACGATTTTAACGCTTTGCCTATCGTGGGAGTTTATCGTTGTCTCCCCATGCTACATATTTTAGATGTCATGGAAGTTACTGGTGACTCTCAATGGTGATGTATTAATTTTTTCCATTGAGCTTCACAATACTGATTCAAACAATCTTACACGGACTTTAATAAAAGTACAGAATACATGTTCATTTTTGATTTCTCGCGTGCTTTTCAATTTGAATGAATACACACCGTGATATGTATATATATATATATATATATATATATATATATATATACAGTGGCGAACTGGCCATTTGCCCGCTTCGCCGATGGCAAGTGGGCCCCTGCGCCATTAGAATCCAGATATGAGGGCCCATGTTGGTATCTAAGGGTCCCATCTCTTCAAGTTTGAGAATGTTCTATGCACTCCAGGAAGAACGCATTAAATGTTTCGGCCTGGATGTGTTTGTAGACAGTTGAAAAGAATACTTTTAACAACAAAAACAAAATTAAATGATAGCATTGTAGTTGCGGGTGGGCCCCCTTGTAGTTGCGAGTAGGTAGGTAGGTAGGTAGGTAGGTAGGTAGGTATGATATCAAAGCAATGTAAAACATTGGAGTTAACTTGTTCACAATTTCATATGTATCTTCTACACCTGAAGAATAGATAGATAGATAGATAGATAGATAGATAGATAGATAGATAGATAGATAGATAGATAGATAGATAGATAGATAGACAGATGTTCATTCATAGGCACACTCTCGCTTGCATATGTACCAGCGAAAACACACACACACATTCACATACATACACAAACCGTTATACAATAACAGACGTTCATACGTACATAAACTCACAACGATTGAGTCACAACTTAATTTATGTACACACATATTCATAAAAATACATACGTACATACATACACAAGCACATTTATATGCATATACACACAAGCATTTCACACATACACACCTACACGGACATACACTGGACATGTCACCGCAATAAAAGTAGTTACACTGTTATGTATATAGACCAATATGTAACTGTTATTACAAGTGCTAGGTAAATCTGTCTCATATTTATTCAATGACATTATTATGGAAGTTCTAGAAGCTTCCATCTTACTAATCAAAACTAAATATTTATATGTCTGTAGCAGTTTGTGTCCGATGAATATAGAACAAGGGTCAGCTGTGTTTAATTATTGGATGAATAAGACTGCATAAGCGTATGTGTGTGTGTCAGTGTTTATAAAGAGGTGTGTATTTAATATGTGTATGCGTCAGTTTAGAAATGCATATATGCGTGTATGCCATTTGTGTTGTTGTGTGACTGTACATTATTTATGTAATTTTTTTCCAATGACGCGTATGTGTATTATTCTTTCATTCGTGGTATGTGTGTATGCAATTATATATATATATATATATATATATACACATATATATATATCTATATATATATATATGTATATATATATATATAT
>NC_068988.1:21887546-21888262 GCF_001194135.2 Octopus bimaculoides | reverse complement strand
CATTGAACTGCATATTATTTTGCTCTGCCCACTCATATATTGCATTTAGGTCATTCTGCAGGCTTACAATATCATCAGGATTCTTTATTGCCTGAGATATCTTTGTGTCATCAGCATAGCTAGTGACAGTGGCTCTCCGAGTGACCGTGGGCATGTCCAGAAGGGCCACTATGAACAGTAGTGGCCCCAGAACAGTTCCCTGTGGAACACCGCTCAATATTTGTGTTTCCCTAGATAGTTCTCCATTGGCTGCAACTGTCTGACTTCTACCATTCAGGAAGTCATGCAGCCACTCTCCTAATTTACCAGCTATGCCAAGGTTTCGCAGCTTGTGACATATCAAGCCATGATCAACTTTGTCAAAGGCTTTTGCAAATAGATTCTATAAATTTCAACAATATATATATATGTGTGTGTGTATATGTGTGTGTGTGTGTCTATATATGCATATATCTCTATATGCATATATGTCTTTACTCGACACTCTTTTACTTGTTTCAATCATTTGACTGTGGCCATACTGGAGCACCGCCTTTAGTCGAGCAAATCGACCCTAGGACTTATTCTTTGTATGCCTAGTACTTATTCTATCGGTCTGTTTTGCCAAACCGGTAAGTTACGAGGACGTAAACACACCAGCATCGGTTGTCAAGCGATGTTGGGGGAACAGACACACAAACATATGTACACACATATACATGTATATATATATATAT
>NC_068988.1:21882435-21885392 GCF_001194135.2 Octopus bimaculoides | reverse complement strand
TATATATTTCTCTTTGTCTTCCGTTGTATTTTCAACATTATTGTCTGACCGTGGGCGGTCTGTCGGCCAGTCACTCGGTTGGTTGGTCACAAAAAACCTCAGTCAATCATAAACACCGGGACGGAGCCTGCTGTGTATCGCACTATAAAGAAGTTGTCACAAATAATACTAATATAACTAGCTAAGATGTAAACCCTTATTCATGCAGTGTAATATCCATATGTATCTATGGAAAATTAAGCCTCATAGTCAAACGACTGAGTTTGTATTTTCTTGGCAGCGTGGCATATGGTATCCTGTCCTTACGGCAAAACGGGATTCCTTCACTTCTCTTTTCCAAGAAATGGATCGATACCAGCTGTGATTATGGTGTCTTGTTGATTCTGTTACTCTGTCGATTCTGTTATTCTATTAACTCTGTTATCTTTATCGTTTACTTGTTTCAATCAATGGTCTGCGACCATGCTGGGGCACCGCTTTGAAGGGTTTAGTCAAACAAATCGAGCCCGGGACTTATTAGTTAACTCCGGTAATTGTTATATCGGTTCCTTTTGCCGAACCGCTATTTACGGGGACGTAAACAGCTCAATAACAGTTATCAAGCGCTGGTGAGGAGATACAAACACAGGGTCAAAAGGCGTATACATGTGCATGTATATGAATATATACGATAGGCGTCCAAACAACTTCCGCCCGGTAAATTCACTCGCAAGGCCAGGGATTATAGTGGAAGACACTTGCCTATGGTATCACACACTGGGATTGAGCCCGAAACTATGTGATTGCAAAGCGAGCTTTTTCACCATACAACCATGCTTCATCAAGAAAAGTACGAAACGCATCGGTTTTCTTCACTATATGGGACAATGTATGTTTTTTTTTTTATCACTGGTCTTGTTTAGCCCTATTCCCAATGTTCTGTTTAGCCCCTGTTTGTCAAGAAAATCCAGTCCTTTTTTATTCCAACAGAAAAAGGTGTAGGACTACATAAAGAAATGTATCCTCCATATTTTAAGCATTTTCAATGTGTTTCGGGATTGCATAATAAAGGAATCCCTTAAGTCTTTCGAAAGAATTGTTAAGATATGAGGCAGAGGTGTCACTAATGTCCTTTTTGAGTTGGTATTGATTTGATGGGTCAACTGAAGAATTTAGATATTTGATAACAAGTGTTGATACAGTTTCAAGAAGACACAAAATACAAAGAAGGGTTGATAAAACCGAAATGATAATAACTAGTAAAAGTGGGGAGGAAGCAAATGGTCAACAGAGCTGAAGTAACAGGGTAGTCGCTCAAATTTACTGATGAATTTAGATATTAGGAAAGAATAATAACGAAAAGGTATGAGACTAAAGAATGTAGTAAAACACTGGATTGCAGCAGATGGAACAGCCACAGCAATAGAGGGCGCTGTTTGTAAAATATATAATTGTTACAATTTGGGTGCGGAAAGTCAGAAAAAGATCATTGTTATTGAAATAAAATTTTATAGAGAATGGCACAGTTTTGGCGGCATATAAAACTCACATACTTTATTTTTAAAAGTCTTAAAACATCACACCTGGTTTTATATTCGAAGTTGATAGCGAACGAGTTTTTATTAGAAGTTCTCTCATGCTAAATGACGCGGTGTTTTGTGTTCTAACACAACATCCACTTTTAAATGGAGATAAGTATTACCCTTGTTGAAATTGGATGAGTCTAATATACTTGTGTATCTCTTCTGCCATCAAATACGGTTTTTCGTATATCATTTATAGAACATCAACTCGTGAGAGTGTTGGGAAATAAATTGTTAGGAAAAACGAGGGGCACGAACTCATCTGTCAGATGTGAAAAATGGAAAAATGAAGTGGTTTGGTGCTGTCACGTGATTCTTAGTCACTCCTTCTCCACTAGAAACGCTTATACAAGGACAAACTCGTAAAAGAGGAAAAGGAAGACAACGAAAGCGCTACGTTACGACTATATAGAAATGGCAGGAATGGAGAGTCGAAATTAATCCTCACGTTTTTTGTTGATTATTTCGCGATCATTGCTGATCAAACGACAGAATGATTACGGCTAGAGTCATCGTGTCATTTTGTATACCAAGGACAACATTTTCCAATGTACCATTTTTGTTAACTTTTAAGACAATTCTGTGTGATTTGGTAATGGTTAAGTTAGTTGAGATACAACGTAGTAACAACAAGCATACACGCAAAAGGGCACCCATAGGTACACACTTATATACATATAACCTAATGGAATTCCCATTCCAAAGATGAATCAAGGGTATCAAATTAATACAGTTAGCAAAAATAAAATGTAACAAGATTAACTGACAAGAAAACGAGAGCATCCCAGATGAGCATTGAATCGAGAATGCCAAGAGCTGGAGCAAAGAACGTCAGGAATCCTTTCCGCTCCCTTATCAGTTCGGCCAATTAAACAAATTTGATTGGCATTTTACTTATTGACACCAAAAACTGCCAAGCGAAAATTGAAATCGGTGGGATACGAAATCGGAGTTCAAATAGACAGTGTAAGGTATTCTTTTCTGATGTCTACATACCAATGTCGAAATTGTCATGGATATGTCGTTTGTAATTTATGCGCAATGCCAGAAATTGATAAAATCACATGAGAGAGACAGGGACAGAAAGAAAGAGAGAAAATTATGTGGGTTTAATACAATAAACGGGCTAAATAGAAGATAATACATGAGAATGCATATTTTTATTAACTTATTAATTATTAATCGTTACAGGTTAGAAAAATATTTCAATAATTGAGAGTTTCGTGTGTATATCGGTTTCATCAGTGATATGCGCAAGAATCTCAGCCTTTTAGTCACATGTGTCTCCTCATTAATCGATTACATATACATACATATACACGCACACATATATATGTTTGCGTGTATATATCTATCTATATATATACACAAATATGTATATATATATATATATAT
>NC_068988.1:21881443-21882131 GCF_001194135.2 Octopus bimaculoides | reverse complement strand
CCAATTGTAAAATAATTTCTCAAATCTACCTTGGAATAATTCATTTATCAGGTTCAGTGAAAGCCTATTTTCCTCTGCCGTATCACGCTTTAACGAATCATTGCTCTCGTTTACAGTTGATGACAGCTTTTATAGGCGAGAGAAGATATACGCTTTAGAAACTGTGGACCAATAAAAACGATTTCATGGCTTGGTTACACTAGGGGGAAAGAATTTGGTCGCAGTATGGATGAACAAATCTTTTGACCCGTCCTCCTCTCCTGCAGGCTATAACTATCTTGAAACGTTTAGTCTTTTTTTTTTTTTCTATTTTTATTTTTACTTTTTTATGTTGTTGCTAATATGGTTAGTTTCTTTGCTATTTAGTTGCTTTTTTCTTTTTTTTTTCTTTTCAATTTCCCTTCTTCTGGCTATATCTTATTTTATGGTTTATCGTTATTTTATTTTTGTTCAAAGAAGATACTGTTGCCTGCAAAGGTAGCGGAATATTGCGTATATAACGATCAAGCACGAACGTGCGCGCTCACACAAACACACACACACACGCAGTCACACAGTCTTACATCCACATATACATATATTTGTGTGTGAGGGTTCGTGTACAAGTGTATGTATACATATATAAGTGAATGCCTGAATGTATATGCATATATATATATATATATATATATATATATATATATATATA
>NC_068988.1:21873734-21880733 GCF_001194135.2 Octopus bimaculoides | reverse complement strand
ACACACACACACACACACACACACACACACACACATACGCACACATTCACACACAAATGGTCCATACATATCTCTCAAGGTTGATCATAATTAGTCTAAACCAGATATTTTCCACTGAAAGTGCTCAAAATATGTTCAGCTTTTCAAACACACGTGTTATGTGGTAATCCGTATAGAGAAAATTGTTCTTAGCAGCGGTGTTAAATGTTTCTTGTTTACTTTCATATTTAGAATTCTTACAAAGAATTCTTCTCTCAAGCATTTTTCAACCTGTATTTTGAAAAACTGTATATTTTGAATTCTCCATCTGCATCAATGTATGGTCGTTCACTACATGCAGCATTCTCAGGAGATGAAGCATCGATGTGTTGTACATGTTACTCAACTTCGTGTATTAATTTTCATCCTGTTTGTCCTATATAATTCTCTTTGCTTTACGTAATTATACAACCCTTCCAGTATTTATTTCACTCTGCTACTTGTTCTATTGAGAAGGTACGCGTGTTAGCAGTTAGGGTGTTTGGCTGGTGATTATAAAGTTCTGACTGCAGTTCCTTGTTCGATTAACCCATTGTGTCCAGTACCAATGTACTTCATTTCCTATAAGTTCAATCTACTCAGCTGTACACAAAAACAGCTCGTTGGTTTTAGAGCTCCTCCTACTAACTACGACATCTCCTATGTTCCGCTGTGTTAAATGTGTAGGGGATTATAGCGAGTCTATGTCTACTCGCTATAAGACACCTAAGATAATGGGTGAAACTATGGTACTTGTTATCGAGCCATACCCGATCGAAAATAACAGTTGTCTCTTCTGCACTAATTTCATTGCCAGCAATTTATTCACTGTTTACGTTACGTTTTAAAACAAAGGAACACAATTTTACGAACCGTTTTAAAACGATATACGGAAACGGGATCCGGACAAAAACCCTTAGGTCAAAATCCCCCAGGACAGAAACCCCTCGGACAAAATCCCCTAAGTTAAAGTGCGAAAGCGTCAAAACCCTCTGTTATATTTTTCGGTTATTTTTCACTTTTTTTTTTACACTTTTACTTGTTTCAGTCATTAGACTGCGGTCATGCTGGGGCAACGCCTTGAAGAATTTTTAGTCGAATGGATCAACCCCGATTTTTTTTTCTATATATATATATTTTTTTTTTTTTTTTTTTTTTTTACTTGTTTCAGTCATTAGAGGACATTGAGCAATGTATCATTTCCCTCGTTGAAGACAGAAGAAGATTTAAGAGCTATTTCTAGCAGGTTGATTTACAATGTAATAGAGTCCCGCGTTGCATCGTGAGGATGTTATGGTTATAAAAAATGAGAGTCTAAACGGACGGGTCCAATCCACAATGTCTTTGATGTTCAGCACCCCCCCCCCCTGGTCAGTATTAACTGCGCCGACCTATATTTTTGTAATATCACGGACCACAATGGATCCTGCCATTTCTTTTTCTTTCGTTTAAATGTGATAACGATTAATTTGAGCTCAGTTTGGCTGTTATTTATATCAGATCAACCGACGTCATAGAGACTTCTCTCTCGGTGGCTGGCTTCAACATTGCTGTTGAAATATGAATATGTATTTTCTCATGAATGAGAAAATGTTATAACGATGTTTCTCTGAAAATATCATTGATGATCACGACTTGGCCAAGTTCGGGAAGCTGGCCAACTCATTTGGCATAACTAGAGAAACAAATATGTTTGTTGAATGATATATAAGACAGCTACAACAAATATTGGTTTCTCTTAAGTGCAATGACATTTTGAGTTGCAGTTTTTGTTGTTTTTTTGTCATGATGATGAACATGATGATGTTGTTGTTGTTATTGTTCTAGTTTAAGCCCCCGGACAACTCTGATCAAGCAGATCTGTGATCAAAGATATTCCAGCTGTTATGAACACGTCTTTGTTGTTGTTGTTGTTGTTGTTGTTGTTGTTTAACCCTAGGTCGTCTCTGATCAAGCAGATCAATGATCAAAGGTGTTCCAGTTCTGATCAACCGCATTTGTTGTTGTTGTTGTTGCTGTTACTGCTGGTGTTGCTCTCGTTATTATTGTTGTTGTTCTTGTTGCTGTTGTTAGTGTCATCGTCGTCGTCGTCGTCGTCGTCGTTGTCGTTGTTGTTCAGAGTCTGTTCCACTATGATCGAACAGACCGAAGATCAAAAGCGTTCCAGCTATGACCATATACCCGGGAATACCTTTTTAACACTTTCTTTCTTTCTTTTTTTTTTTCATTTCTCATCTCTTCATTCAATATGCTTTGGTGCAATTTTGGGAATTTTTTACTTGCTATTTCTAGCCGATCGAGTGACCGAATAAAGTCTCTTCTCGCTGTCTGAAGGCCTCCAGGTGCTTATTTTTGGTCTATAATTTACGGTTGTAAGTAATGCTGCTACTGCAAACCAACGAACGAATTTTTCTGCAAGGCGTAAGAGTGGCTGTGTGGTAAGTAGCTTGCTTACCAACCACATGGTTCCGGATTCAGTCCCACTGCGTGGCACCTTGGGCAAGTGTCTTCTACTATAGCCTAGGGCCAACCAAAGCCTTGTGAGTGGATTTGGTAGACGGAAACTAAAAGAAGCCCGTCGTATATATATATATATATATATATATATATATATTTGCGTATTTAGATATCTGCCAAATATTTTGTTAAGATAAATATTGTAACTGTTACCAAAGTAGCAAAGTTCTCACTTGAAAAGTTGTTTATATTTGGTTTAGATATAACGACTTTCGTATAGGTGATACAACTGGGTGCATATCAATTGAAATAAGAGCCATGACGCAATCCTATATATTAATAAAACTTGTTTATTATCCTATGCGCATTTCGATGCAAGATCCCGACTTACTCTTGTCTGAGATAAGAAATTAGGGCCTTCCATCTCTTCTGGGCCAAGTTACATTAATTCACAAAAGACAACATTATTATTTGTATATAAATTACATGTATATAAAGAAGTTCTAATCAGGTTGTATGGACATGAACATATTGAAACTGCTTGCAATATGGGTTAAGAAAAACCGTTATATAGTAGAGTACCTAAGTGCAATTGTTAACCTAGGATATTAAGTGACGACATGCTTACGACGCTGATT
This sequence comes from Octopus bimaculoides, assembly GCF_001194135.2. Lineage (NCBI taxonomy): Eukaryota > Metazoa > Mollusca > Cephalopoda > Octopoda > Octopodidae > Octopus > Octopus bimaculoides. Next base: position 21,877,620 of record NC_068988.1, on the reverse strand, counting down.
TATCGAATAAGAAAACCGTTAGAGGTTTGAGAAGAAAAGAAATGAAAAGAAAAATTACCTATCATAGATCTTGCAGAAATACAAATTAATGGTCAAAGGGAGGTAAGTCTAGAAAAATAAGGTTTTTGATCTACATAATTTACATCATTATGATTAACCCTATCAAATAATTATATTTATTTTAAAGTTTTAAATGATTTTGAGAAATAATTTAAGGATATGTAATCAAGGTAAATTATAAATTATAAATTATAAAAAAAATAAAGTAGTATATATATATCTATATATATATATATATATGTATGTGTGTGTATATGTTTGTGTGTCTGTATTTGTCCCCACCAACATCGCTTCACAACCAATGTTGGTGTGTTTACGTCCCCGTAACTTAGCGGTTTGGCAAAAGAGACCGATAGAATAAGTAATAAGCTTACAAAGCATAAGTCCTGGGGTCGATGTACTCGACTAAAATTGGTGCTCCAGCATGCCGACAGTCAAATGACTGAAACAAGTAAAAGAGAGTCTCTCAAGGCAAAAAAAGAAAATAAAAACCCCTTATATTTTCACGTTACATTCTACTATATAACTTTGCATAATGAAAGATAATTCAATGATTTACGTTTTTTTGGTTTTTTTTCTCAGCCATATTATATTTTGTGTAAGTCAAGGTCTTTCGTTCTTCTAAAACATACAGCGTGGTATGCTTTAGCTGCTTGTTAGTAGGTCTACAACCCTGAACGGCAGTGTACTGTAGAGGTTAGTTCGTTGCAGAGATGTTATTGCAGCAACTTGAGATCTTTTACCTACTGTTGACACCATCTGTGGCGTTAATGTTGTTAATTTTGCTAATATTACTCACTGGGCTCAACATGTTATTACAGTTGTTGTACACTGTCCTTAACAAATTCACTCAGAAGGCGCGGAGCTATAATAGAAGTTATTTGTCCAAGGTGCCGTGTAGTGGGACAGAACCTGAAATCACGAGGTCGCAAAGCGACCTTCTTCATCGCTCAGCCATTCCTATTCCTGTATTGTCTATATTAATTATAATGACGACAATGTCATACTTGTTAATTTGGACGTTGCCGCTCTTCTTGTCTTTTCATTCTTGTTAACTATATCTTGATTTTACTGCTGTTAACTGTATTGTTGATGTTCAGGATGACATAAATGTTGTTAACACAATATTTTATGTTGTTTCTGTGTTGTTTCATGTTAATGTAACTACAGTCCAGTTTCTCTAAAGCTATGTTATCTTCATCGCTGTTGTGTTTCTATCGCTCACATCAATTCCCGCTGTGTCTGCCTTTGTCAGAAACTGCACTAATATGAGATGGTTTCCTCCATAGTATTTGATCTTTCGTAAGAGCTCTCAGAGAAATTATGTCAAGCCTTTGTCTATGCTGTGATGTTATCTCTGCATCAGAGTTCAACATCAGTTTCCTGTAGTCTTGTTCAACTAAAATACTCTGACTATCGCTCATGCTCCTGCTTTATATTTCTTATAAGTTGTTATGACGATTATTACAATAAGCGTTAAAGCGGCGAGCTGGTGAAATTGATAATATATCACACAACAGAGGTAACGGCATTTCATCCAAATCTTTGCGTTCTGAGTTCAAATTCTACCGATGTTAACTTTGCCTTTCAACCATTTTGTGACTATAAAATGAAGTGCCAGTCAAGTAATCGACTACCCACCAGAGCATCGGAGAAAATGTTTAGCCATATTTCTTCCGGTTCTTTACGGTCTGAGTTCAAATTCTGCCGCAGTTAACTTAGCTTTTCATACTGTCGGGATCTATGAAATAAGTACCAATGAAGCACGAGCTCAATCCTATAGACTGCCAAGGAGGCGAGCTGGCAGAAACGTTAGCACGCCGGGCGAAATGCTTAGCGGTATTTCGTCTGCCGTTACGTTCTGAGTTCAAATTCTGCCGAAGTCGACTTTGCCTTTCATCCTTTCGAGGTCGATACATTAACGACCAGGTACGCACTGGGGTCGATGCAATCGACTTAATCCCTTTGTCTGTCCTTATTTGTCTTCTCTATCTTTAGCCCCTTGTGTGCAATAGCGAAATAAGAAACTTTAGCACGCCGGGCGAAATGCTTAGCGTTATTTCGTCTGTCTTTACGTTCTGAGTTCAAATTCCGCCGAGGTCGACTTTGCCCTTTCATCCTTTCGGGGTCGATAAATTAAGTATTAGTTGCGTTTATTATTATTATTATTATTATTATTATTATTATTATTATTATTATTATTATTATTATCATTATTATTATTATCATTATTATTATTGAGTGAGAGAGCAGTACATGCCATCAAAGTGACACTGAGGTAAAATATACGAAGCCAATTATACCCATCATGACTACCCGTCTGATAAGGGTACACCAGGCACATGCATCACAACCATATGTGCGCGACATGGTGATCTCATATCAAGATAAACAGCGCATGACCTCGCAGGTGGGGCCCAGTTAGAATTTTCTTCAGGTCAAGTAGCTCATCCCGCTCAAAAGCCCCTGAATAAGGTTTGTTTAAGGATGTTGAGCAAAACACCCATGTTTACAAATGTGAATTATCCAAACAACAAAGAATTCCTCTCAACACATGACTATGATGCTCCCCCACTACTTCTACTCGTGATCAGAGATGCACATATCGTCAGCCACCAAAGAACATGCTCAACTGGTTATGGTCAAACAATTGACAAGCAAATCTGTGCTATTAAGCAGAATATTTGCTGTAGCCCATCTTCTTATACCAAGACAAAGCATGCACATGATAACACTGTCAATCAGTTAAGATCAGAAGCCATGAGAGCCACTGTCTGGTATTGCATCAGGCCATTTATTATTATTATTATTATTATTATTATTATTATTATTATTATTATTATTATTATTATTATTTACAGTAGTAGTAGCAGCAGCAGCAAGGTGAGTGTCATTATTATCTTTCTAATTCGTTTACGTCATCCGTACGTCTTTTTTTTTCTTCTTCTTTCTCTCATTTAAAAAACTTTGTATTTTGTTTCATATTTAACCTCCAGACTCTTCCTGTTTATCCTAAAATTGTCTCCTCGTTGACTGTACTTACTGCTGCGGCTGTCGTTACTGTTCTGTTGTTGATGTTGCTGTTGTTACTGTTATTGTTATTGTCACCGTTTTATCTCTTCCACACCCCGACACCTTTCCATCGAAAATCATTTTTTCTTCTTCTACTTCCGTTCCATCATTTTTTTTTTCATCTTTCTTTCGTTATTAAAAAAACGTATTTTCGATTTCTTTCCTACAAATGTTCGTTTACTAAACTATAGCTGTAATCGTTATTCCTGTTGTTGCTGTTGTTGTTGTTGTTCCTCTTTTTCTTCTTCCCCTTCTTCTTCTTCTTCTTCTTCTTAAGAGTCTTTTTCTGTTTCCTTATAAACATCATATTCTTTTCGTATCTTTATTTTTGTTTTATGTCTCTTACCCTTCCTCCTCATCGTCTGCTCCTACATCCACTTCTTATTTTTCTATCAGACCCGCCATCTTTCTATTATGGCTTTATATAATTTTCGTTGTTACAAATATGGTTTTTTTATATATATATATCTTATTTTATCGATGTATCATTTTTCGTTTTTCTTTTTCCTTGTTTAACACAATCAATTTGTGTACACTTACGACCCATACGACAGCTGTTTACAATATGTGGACATCTTTCAACAAATACTTCTCTCTCATTTTATTTTTTTTTCTTGCATTCTCTATTTCCAACTCAATATGCATTGCATACACACATACATATATATGTATATACATCTTTATATATATATATGTTATATTTACTTACTTACCGTCATACATATATACATACACACGTATATATATATATATA
>NC_068988.1:21871489-21873724 GCF_001194135.2 Octopus bimaculoides | reverse complement strand
TATTTATATATATATATATATATATCTTGTATGGTGTATAGTGTATTTATTTATAAGTACAAACATTACATTTAACCATCTATGTATTTCCTTTCATTTTCGATCACTCTTCTGCAACTATTTTTGTCAGTTTTTGAATTCCTGATTTGTAAAATGTCTTGGGTCTGGAATTCAAATTTCTATTTCGTCTATTTTTTATGTTCCCTGCTCACATGATTTTACCAAGAATAATAAAAAAAAAAGCTTAAATAAATTGAAGTCTGACGCAGCAAAGTCTGGAGAATATGGAATCCGTAACCTTTTCCTCGACCGAGCAATTCAAGAACATTTTTAATGAATTCCGCTGTGTGAGGTCGAACAATAACTTAACAAAAAAGTATCGCCTCTTCAGTTCATTAAGACGGGAAGTTGTCTATGCAAAACAACCTTCGAACGGTGAAGTTGCTAAACGTAGACTTCGGACGTTAATTCCGTCCCAAAAGATCATACTGAATAATTACTTCCATAGTCTACCAAAACACCGAATGACATCGTGTTTGGATGTGGTGCAGGTTTTTGAATTAGAAGCTTAGACACTGTCTGTAGCGATTTACATTGCTATTTAAAAATCCATTTATCATTTCGTATTACGATCCGGTTTCAAAATGGTGCTTGGGTATTACATGTATGGAACGATTGAGAATAGTTATGATTTTGTTAACGATTTGCACTGAAAGAGCAGAAGGAATCCATTTTCCTAACTTTTTAATTTTTTTTTTTTAACTACCAAACTTTTCTAAATTACTATAAACCGTTACTTTTTTCTTTTTTCCCTGAGTCTTAGAATTTATAAGTCTGCTTAACCGGTCTCTATGGTGTTTGATTGACCGAGGTTACTGAATGGGACACCGGCTTGTTCCAGGATTCGAAACCAGTAATCATTTTAGGAGAAGGGGCAAGTTGGTGGCATCAAGCCCATTACTTCCCTTCAACTTTATTTATCGATCCTGGAGGGATGACAGGCACAGTTAGTTGACATCGACGGAATTTGAGCTCAGGACGTAAAGAACCGGAAGAAATACTGCTAAGAATTTTGTTCGATGCTCTTATGATTCTGCCAGCTCACCATCCTAAATGGTCGTATTACAAATATTAAATTCGGTAAAAAGCTCTCTTCTATCACAGCAGGATTATAAAAAGCATGTGTGCGTGTGTGAGCAAATGTTTACATATATTACTGTATTTAAAAAACTGCCTGGTTTGTGTGTGTGTGTGTGTGTGTGTGTGTGTGTGTGTGTGTGTGTGTGTGTGTGTGTGTGTGTTTCTGTGTCTGTGTCTGTGTCTGTGTGTCTGTGTGTGTGCCTGTGTGTCTGTGTCTGTGTGTATGGTTTGTGAATGTGTTTGTTTGCCTTGCTTTCTTTTGCTGTATGCAGTTACGGATGTATATCTTTCTGCGTATACAGTGAATATATTTTTGTTTACGCATTGACACATTCACTGTAATTATACATTCACAGACAGGTATATACTATGCATCATAAATGAACAGGTGCAACAGCTTATTTCTTATGAACACGCAGACTGAAACTCTTGTAGCAAAGTATGTGTAGTGGCTCGACTAAAGGCGGTGCTCCAGCATGGCCACAGTCAAATGACTGAAACAGATAAAAGAGTAAATATACCATCACTGGGGAGACCATATTTACTTTGCAAATGGATTGTTTATTTAGATGAAATTCAGTGCACTAAATGATGATGTGGCCGTTGTTAATGATGATAGTGATGACAACCACGCCGACTACGACGACTACGGTGTTATTTCACCATCCTGTCTTGTTCTGAATTCGAATCTTGTCGTCACCAGCTGATCTGTTTTCATCATCCGCAGGTCAAATAAGTACGTAACTGTCGTGTTTACTCCTTGCGGTAATTCAACTTATTGATTTCTTCTACGATTCTCCTGTAAACTATAACTTATCGATGCAGATCTTTCACTATAAGGTGAATTAGCAGAGTCGTTAGAGAATTAGATGCAATACCTTGCGGTGTTTGTTCCAGCTCTCTGTACTCTCAGTTGAAACCCCGCCGGGATCACCTTCGCCTTTCATTTTCCTGGAGTTGATTAATAAAGTACAATTCACGTACAGACGTCAATTCATCGGCCTTCTCTCGCTCTCTCTATCTCTCTCTCTCTCTCTCTCTTTCTCCCTCTCTCCGTCTCTCTCTCTCTTTCTCTCTCTCGCTCGCTCGCACGCT
>NC_068988.1:21866086-21869111 GCF_001194135.2 Octopus bimaculoides | reverse complement strand
GGTGGTGGTAGTTTTGTTACTGGTGCCACTGGTGGAGGTGGTGGTGGTGATGACGACGGTGGTGGTGGTGGTGGTGGCGGCGTTGGTGGTGTTAACACATGTCAGTACTAAATATAACATCAAGTAGTCGTTGTCATATATAAAGTTTTAAGAAAATAAACGGGAGTCGGATGAAGACTTTGTGTCTAAATATTTTTACATATTCTGTCACCACTACCGACTTTCTTCATCTCAATTTTGTGTGGCCATTTGTCACAACTTAAGAATTTCTGCGCTGGAACCGGGTGGAGGTGTATATGTGACATTGTATGTGATCTATGATAATTTGTGCTTATTTGTTTGCTCTGGGGTCGTTTCTGTGATATTTGGATTCCAGGATAGCCTTGATTTAGCAGACTTATCATTAGAGGCGTTCCAACCATGACCATAGTGTTTAGGGTTGGACAAAAGTCACCTGACAGTAAATGAAAACCATTTAATTCACGATTTATTTGTTTCATCTAAATATGAAACATCATGAAAATTGTTCAAACTAAAAGCCTTCTTGAGCGACAATTTTTTTCCATTCGAGTCAATACGGAAGTATATGTAGTGTTTATGGAATTTTGATTTACTGTCGGTTGACTTTTGGCCAACCCCATATACATTCTTTTATTCTTTTATTTGTTTCAGTCATTTGAATGCGGCCATGCTGGAGCACCGCCTTTGGTTGAGAAAATAGACCCTAGGACTAATTCTTTGTAAGCTTAGTACTTATTCTATCTGTGTCTTTTGCTGATCCGCTAAGATACGGGGACGTAAACACACCAGCATCAGTTGTCTAGCGATGTTGGGGGGGGGGACAAACACAGACACAGAAACACACGCATACATACATACATATACATGCGACAGGCTTCGTTTAGTTTCCATCTACCAAATCCTCTCACAAGGCTTTGGTCGGCCCGCAACTATAGTAGAAGACACTTGCCCAAGGTGCCAAGCAGTGCGACTGAACACGGAACCATGTGGTTGGAAGGAAGCTACTTACCACACAGCCAACAGCCAGGCAGCGGTAAGCAATATACCAAATAGGTGAACTATAATCGTCATTAAACATGACTGAGGGTATTAGAAATACCTACATTGCTAGAAATAAGAACGTAGCGGCAGGCGAAACACCGCTAAGCATTTCGCCCGGCGTGCTAACAATTCTACCAGCTCGCTGCCTTAGTAAAAGTAAATGATGTTTAACCTCATATCAGCCTCCATGCCGCCTTGCCTCTGTTTCCTTCCAAATTCTTTTCACGCTCATTTGCTGATATCATAGAGGTGTCAGAGGGCACAAGATGACAGAGAAGAAAATAACGAGTGTGTTTACAGTAAGTGAAGTGGGTGGGAAAGGGCCGTGAGATATTTTATGTACAGTGAAATGATAAAATATTTTGAGGAAGTGCTGATAAATTATTGTCGGAAGACATTGGGGGATGAAATGAGAAAACTGTCATGCCAATGATAGTGTATATGGAGTGCTTTTGTGAAAGATATCTATACATATAAGTCTATGTGAGTATGTGTCCGCGTGTGTATATGCGTATGCATGTATACGCATGTATGTGAGTACGTTGTATTTGTGTGTATGTACGTATTTGTGTGTGCATGCTTGTGTTTGTGCATGCTTTTGTGTATGCATGTTTGTATATAGAGCGGAAGTAAGGACAGTACATCAAAAATCTGTCCAAATATGAGACGGTATGCTTTGGAACCTACATACCAAAACTTCTGAAGTAGCGGTTCTAAGCTGACGAATACCAGCCAGCTATTAAAGGAAAAGTTAAATTTTTTTCTCCTATTACTGCATTTCATAAACTAGAAGACAAAATATATTGTTGGTCCATAAAATTCTTCCTTCTACACAATGTGGTAGGAGAAGATAAAACGATTTATCATGTTGATGTTATTATACATTGCCATTTTAACTGCCCTTTTTTCAATCTTCACAGGCCCTACCAGTGGGGTGACGAGCCACCTATGAGAAACACTGTTATGAGAATGAGATGAAAACTTTAACCGGTGGACAATAACATTTGCCCTTATTGAAGCTAACACTTATAATGTTATACACGGGAAAATACAAATATATGTGTGTGCGTGCGATGACCTGATATATGAAACCACAAGAATTCGCAAGGATGCGAAGTATTCTTAAAATTTAGGGAGCATGTTAGTTATATGAAACAGGACGAATATAAAACATCCCCTGTCTTTTTTTTTTTTATAACACAATTTTCTAAATCATCGAAACCTGGTCGACAGACAACAGGTCATACTAAGCTAACTCCAAAGAATGAAATGTCATGGCTTATAAACAGACAAACAAAGCACATGTTCAGTATGTAAACACGTAAATAGGGTATAGTCGTGTTTCACCACTATGTATCTTGCTATCTAGCTAGATAATTAGTTATCTATCGAGCTGTCTCTGTATCCGCATAGTAAGCAGTGTAGATGTCATTCATATTTTTCTATTTGTCGCTCCACCATCTTTGTATCTATGTCACCCACCCATCAGCCTATATGCCTACATGTTTATATATATACATACATACATATATATATATATATATATATATATATATATATATATATATATATATATATATAGAGAGAGAGAGAGAGAGAGAGAGAGAGAGAGAGAGAGAGAGAGAGATATTAATATATACATATATGTATATATATGTGTGTGTGTGTGTGTATACATATGTACAAGTATAAACAATATACACACACACTCAACACTTGTGTTTGTTTGCTTGTTTGTATATACGTTTATAAAGATGTATATAGGGAGTGTCTGAGCGTTGACATATACAATGTGTATACATTCTGAACGTGTCATCCAGAGATATGATCGGCAATTTGTATGTGTGTGTGGAAGGAACCCCTGTATGTGAAATCACTGTGTGTGTACGTGTGTGTGTGTGTATGAGTTTGTCTATGAGTGTGTGTGTGTGTGTGTGTGTGTGTGTGTGTGTGTGTGTGTGTG
>NC_068988.1:21862746-21865990 GCF_001194135.2 Octopus bimaculoides | reverse complement strand
ATATATATATATATATATATATATATATATATATATATATATATATATATAGATATACATACATATATAAAATGAACCGCAGGGGATACATACACCTACTTAAGATGTAATGTACACACATACATTCACCAGAACACACAATTACACAGTGTATACATACAAATTTATCTTCTATGTGTAGTTATGATATGTATATATGTTTATATATATATATACACATATATATATCTACACGCATTCAGAGATAGACAAAAACTCCAGTACATATAACGTATGTTATGAACGCACACGCATAGCACACACACACACGGGGATTCCATCATATACGTATAAGGACATACACGCAGAAAGGAATTTTCTTGTATTAGGAACCAAAACCATGCGAACACTATTCTTCCGTAAATACAAACACACTCTTAAACTTACGTACACGCACGAACGCCCGCAAACATAGTCTGTGTGTGTATCTGTGTGTGTTTGTGTGTTCCAACATCTACGCGCACAGTCCATAAACAAACAACCACCGTAAACAAGCAACCAGCACACTAAAAGGAAATATTATAGGAAACAACGTCGCTCCAGAAAATATACATAAATTTTCAAGTCAAGAAATTGACCCACCGCCAACACCATCACTACCACCACCACAACCATTGCCACAACCTCCATCGCAACCACAACCGCTACAGTCACACACCACTCCATCACCACAACCACCACCGTTGCCACTAGCTACACTGTTCCTGTCACCATCACCAATATATGTTACTTATCGCCGCTGAAAGCCAAGGCATGTTCTCGATTTGTGGGGAAGAAAGATGTGGTTAATTTTTTTTTTTTTTTTGCTCTTTTTATGTGGTTCCACGTCTTGCCTGAACGAGCAAAACCTATAATCAAAGGCATTCCAACTATGACCACCTGTCTTGTGTGTGTGTTTGTGTATGTATGTATGTGTGTGTGCGTGTGTGTGCCTTTGTGTGTACGGTGAATTTGTGGTTAAAGAGTTCTCATTTCAATCACGAGATTTCCGTCCGCTTTAGTGTCTACTGCTATAAGCTCTAGGCGAACGATGCCTTGTGAGTGATTTTGCGAAGGAAACTTGTTGAAGCCCATCGTGTATATATGTATGTAGTGAAGGCGTGTGTCCTAGTGGTTACGGTATTCGGCTCACGGTCGCAAGTTTATGAGATCGAATCCCGTCGGCGCATTATGTCCTTAAGCAAGACACTTTATTTCATGTTGCCCAAGTCCACTCAGTTGTACATGCAATTCAAAGGGCCAGCCTTCTCACATTCTGAGAACGACATTAAGGGTTCGCGCATCTATGGAATATTCAGCCACTTTCATGTTAATTTCACAAGTAAGCTTTTCCGTAGGTCGTATCAAAGGGAACACTCTTCGTCATAACCGACGGAGAGCCATGCCATATGTGTGTTAGTGTGTGTCCATGTGTGTGCGTGCGTGTGTGTCCATGTGTGTGCATGTGTGTGTGTGTGGATGTCTGTACACCACCTACACTTGACAACTGGTAGTAGTTTGTTTACGTCTCCGAAGAATATGTACTAGGCTTAAAAATAAACATTAGAAATAATGTGTTCGGCTAAAACATTTCAAAGGCCGCCATCCAGTGACTGAAGCAAGTTTAATGTGTGTGCGTGTGTGTGTGTGTGTGTGTGTGTGTGTGTGTGTGTGTGTGTGTGTGTGTGTGTGTAACCGTCCGAGTATGGACCGACGTGCAACATACATTGCAACGCTATTATAGAGAACTACAAGCAAAGTGTATATATAGCAATGGAGTACTGTAGTCGGTCCAATGACAATGTCAGTACTTGACTATTATGACAATTTAACGGACAGGAGGATAGAAGGCGACAATGTTTCCATTAGTATTTATGTTAAACCGACATGAGTCCTCCAACGCACTTCAATGTATGTGTATACATATATGTGTGTGTGTATGCATGCATACATACATACATACATACAAGTGTGTATACATGTGTGTGTGTGTGCGTGTGCGTGTGTGTGTATGTATATGTATATATATATATTTGGATAGATACTATCCCTTAGTGGGTTGAATCCTCAACCCCTAACTCTGAAACTAAAAGAAGCCCGTCGTATATGTATGGACGCTTCAGTAACTTAACTGCGCAAACGCATTTTTATGTCCAGGAAGAGGTGATCCAATATAATCTGGCTCTTAAACCTTTGACCTGTCCAGGACAGGAAGCTTTACCATTAGCTTGTGCTCCGTTGGCATAGCTCTCGGAGTCATTGAGGCATGCAGTCCACCACACTGGACCTTGTGGTGGATGCTACTGTATAGTAGATAAATATTAGTAGGTTTTCACTCAGAGCAGACCCTCCTGAATTATGATCTGTTTAGCAATTAGTTTATATTAGCAATAGTTAACAAACCCCTGTCATAATAAGTACTGAAAAGTACTGAAATTTAGGAACAGAGAGGAAGAGAGAGACAGAGAGACAGATGTGAATAAATAAACAAAAGTTTAACAAATGAAAAGATCGATAGATTGAGAGATAGATCGATATAATCATAGATATTTACAGACAAAGATAAAAATAGTATCGCATACAATACTGTATTCCATTATACCAACTGAACTATGTATGTTTGAATGTATTTATGTGTATGTAAAATTATGTGTCCTCTTGATGTATGTATGTATGTATGCATATATGTATTATGTGTGTATGTGTCACGATGTGCGTAGTAACAAGTTTGTTTACGTTTGCGTTTTTAGAATTGTGTATCAGTGATTCAAGTAAACAATATTAAGTGACAAGTTTCAATTTGTTTTTATGATAGTTTTGCGTACGTCATTCGGTACATCGTCTATCTGAATTTATAAATCCCTAGCATAGTCTTATTTGAATTCTTTGTCTGAGCTCTGGCCTCAAATTGCAGCCAGTTTGATTAACTGAGCGGCACTTTTGATAAAAGTCACATACCATAATTCGGGTTTGGCAATGCATTGTTAGTGAAATATCTTAAACGTAAATTGGACATGAAAACCCGTCGTATACGCCAACACATTGGCATACATATATAACTCGTTAGGGCGGCGGGTTGGCACAATCGTTAGCACGCCGGGTGAAATGCTTAGCGGTATTTTATCTGCCGCTACGTTCTGAGTTCAAATTCCACCGAAGTCGACTTTGCCTTTCATCCTTTCGGAGTCGATAAATTAAGTACCAGTTGCGTACTGGGGTCGATTTC
>NC_068988.1:21860600-21861135 GCF_001194135.2 Octopus bimaculoides | reverse complement strand
ATATATATATATATATGCTTCTATGTGTCTGAATGGCTTTGCAAGTATATAAATATGAGTGTGCGGTGTGTACTTGTGCCTGTGTGTTCGTGTTCATGTATGTATGTATGTATGTATGTATGTATGTCTATGTATGTCTGTGAGTGTGTGTGTGGTGCAGACGTGTCAGATTTGGCTGCAGAAAGGACCGATAAAACGGAGGATTAATGTTTGTCTGAATGACATCTCATAAATCGATAGAGAGGTTTTTGTTTTTCGTGAACTTCCACTGTGAGGAAGCGGAAACACGAAGCCGCCATCTTTACTTAACTCTAAGCAAAGTCAGACAATAATCTTCTAATATTCATCGCAGTGCACACACATACAAATACATGCAGAAACACACACACTCATACACACACATACATATATTCATATATAAATATATATATTATCTATATGTGTGTGTGTGTATGTATGCATATATCTATGTGTTCACATATCTAAACATTTACATTTAAATACATACATATATATATATATATATATATATATA
>NC_068988.1:21855881-21858846 GCF_001194135.2 Octopus bimaculoides | reverse complement strand
GGTGGTGGTGGTGGTGGTGGTGGTGGTGATGATGATGATGACTATGATGATGATGATGATGCTGGTGATGATGATGACGACTATGATAATTGTGATGATGATGATGATGTTGACGACGACGCCGAAGAAGAGGAAGAAGAAGAAGAAGAAGAAGAAGAAGAAGAAGAAGAAAAAGAACAACAACAACAACAACAACAACAACAACAACAACAACAACAACAATCCTTTCTACTTTGAGGGATGTGAATAGTCGATTACATGTTATCAAGTTCCGATGGCGTATAAGTGACCGAGATCATGATATTCACCCTGAACATAACGCCGCTCAGTTGCGAGGTTCCAATTCTTGACTGGTACTTCACATTGACGACCCCAGAGGGATGAATAACAAAGTCGAACTCAGAACGTAAATTAAAGAGAGGCTGCTACATTTTGCTCACCCCGTGTCAGAAACTTCGCTGGCTGCTTCCTCTAAAGTCAATTTTGACCTTCATCATCCTTTGATCGATAAATAAAGTAGCAATCTAGTGCAATCATTTAGCAAAATTTTTAAAGCGACACACGAGATATTTTGCAGCATTTATTCTAGTTCATTCGTTTCCGAGTCCAAATTCTCAATCAGGAATATCATTGCGAAGCACTGTCATAGAGTCCAATGTAAAATATAAAACCAATATACTACCTAGAGCAGCTGAAGATTGCTCTACATATTGCATTTAATGTAATGCTCGCATTACTTAAATAAATGGAGTAGCATGAAACGTGCGTACTGCAATCATCTTTAAAATCTGTGTTGCTTATTTTGATGTGTATATATATATATGTGTGTGTGTGTGTGTGTGTGTGTGTGTGTGAATGTGGATGAGATATATTGACCGAGTATAGTAAAATATTAAGGTCAAACGTAAATATCTCGTAGAATGTCCTTCTTACTTAAAGAGGTAATATGTTCAACATTTATGCCTCTTTCCTTTCAATGAGAAATAGCAAAAGACAAAAGTGATTTTATTTTCGCTGTAAGCTAATCTATTCTTCATTTAATCCTGTCTCAAGCCGAGACAGCAGGAGTGATTGTGTGGTAAGTTGCTTGGATACCAGCCACATGGTTCCGGGTTTAGTCTCACTGCGTGGTACCTTGGGCAAGTAAATGTCTTCTACTATAGCCTCGGGCCGACCAAAACCTAGAGAGTGGATTTGGTAGGTGGAAACTGAAAGAAGCCTGGCGTATATATGTATATGTGTATATATATATATGTGTGTTTGTGTGTCTGCGTTTGTCCTCCTCCCCCCCCCAACATCGCTTCACAACCGATGCTGGTGTGTTCACGTACCCGTAACTTAGCGGTTCGGCAAGAGAGACCGATAGAACAAGTACTAGGCTTACAAAGAATAAGTCCTGGGGTCGATTTGCTCGAATAAAGACGGTGCTCCAGTATGGTCGGAGTCAACTGACTGAAACAAGTAAAAGAGAAAACGAGTAAAAGAGTAAACGAGTAAAAGAGTATACACACGCACTATTCGGTTATTATTCGTTTATTATTCGTTTATTATTGTTCTTAATTTATCTAATGCCCATTGTCTGGAAATCTATCTTCACATATTTGTAGCTTCTTCAGAGACTCTTCCATCTCAAGTGTCCTCTTCTGTTCTGTTAAGTCCATTCTCTGAAATTACTTTTTTCTGGAAACTCTTTTTAGTTCGAATTATTTAGATGTGTGACTGAAAAATTCCTGCAAACATTTCATGAGAATATTTTTTGCGTCGATATCGGCGATGAACATTCGAGTTGCGAATCACTAGTTCACTCAAATTCCGATATTTAGAGTGACAAGAGACATTTTCGTACTTGGTCTTTGAGATCTTCTATATCGTTAGTTTCTAAAAAAATGTTTTAGAAATTCTGAAGCGTAAAAAGTTTCAGCGCTGATATAAAACAGCTATAAATCAGCATTTTCGTATTTGGATGGTACAAATGTTCCGAATACTTCTGGGATTGTTGCTAAAGCAAGCTATATACTCTGTTGCAAGATACTGATGCGGTGGGTTTGGGGTTTTCGTTTCTGCGGGGGGGGGGCTCTATACATATCCATTACGCGGATATTCTGTACTGCTCATGCAAGCTTGTTGCATCTGGTTAAACCCGGAATCTCATGCTGTTTTTCCATACACAACCTGAAATTCCCAAAGTTCAATGCTATGTAAGGTAAGCCTATTTTCCTTAATACATTTAATTGCGCTTTAATGGCGCATATGTTACTATACAATTCACTGTATCACAATATCGACCTGACCATCGCATGCTGTTATACACCGCTAGTCAGAATGCGCTTCTATTTCTGTCTTGGTTGCATCACTTTCTTTTTCATTTTAACCAACATTGCTTGATTAGATCGTCTTGTCATCGTTGGCCTTTTTGCGATCTTTTGGACACCACTTGGTAATTATTTGTCCAATTATTTGTCCAATTATTTGTCCAAATGTCCTTCTTGAGAATGACTCAGTGTGAGATATAAACAGGTGTATTGCTTTCCCCTATTGAACTTGCACCCTATTGAACAGCATAAGCCCTACAACTAACTCGCATAGCTGTCAATCACATTACCTATGAAGATTGTGAAGGCCGTAAACACATGACATTTATGTGTGTGTGTGTGTGTGTGTGTGTGTGTGTGTGTGTGTGTGTGTGTGTGTGTGTGTGTGTGTGTGTGTGAATAAAAATAAAAAATTAAAATTAAAATTAAAAATTAAATTAAAAATAAAAAAATATACAAAAAAGGGTTTTGTATGATCGTGTATAGAGGAATATATTCCAACTCTGTCTGTTGTTATGTGTTATTTATATTCTTATAAAATTAATGTGGGATATAGAATATGGAATATATAATATAATATAAATAGTAAAATGAAATGAAGTATTGAATGTCTTATTGAATATATGAAATATTGAGTATTAAATATATATATA
>NC_068988.1:21854861-21855422 GCF_001194135.2 Octopus bimaculoides | reverse complement strand
ATATATATAAACATATATATATATATATATATGTATATATATTGCTTTTTTCCTCAATAAATATATCAAATACTGTGTTAAATTGTTTCTATGTTGTCTATGTGGCAATTTTAAAACGCCTTATTTCCAATATAAGATAGACAGTATAGAGATTTTAGTGATTGGAACGGTTTACAGCTGCCACTTCCGACTGCAGCTGCCACTTTTGGTTGCTAATAGACAGTGTGTCAGACAGAGGATTGAGGTAAGGTATGGTGTGGTGTAAGGTAAATCTGGTGAGAACACGGTGGGCGGAGAAGGCGTTGGGGAGATTGTCTGTGGTTAAAGAGAGATGGAAATATCTAAGTAATCTGTATCAAAACTAGATAGGTAGGTACGGAGATTGGTAATTACATACATACATGCGTACGTACAAAACAAACACATTCACCTGTATGTATGTATGTATGTATGTATGTATGTATGTATGTATGTACATGAACACACACAAATATAGGTAAATAAGTCGATAAGGAAAAGATGTGTGCGTTTGTCACATATATATATATATAAATATATATA
>NC_068988.1:21849992-21854609 GCF_001194135.2 Octopus bimaculoides | reverse complement strand
ATATATATATATATATATATATATATATATACATATATAATGTTTTTTATGTAGTATGTAAGTATGTACGTATGTATAATACTTACGTATGTTCCACCACAAAGCGATGGAAAGAAAGGCAGGAAAATGACGAATAAGTGAATTGAAAGAAATGGTTAAAAGAAATACAGCAGAAAAATATTTAGAGAACCAACAAAGAATGGTTTTAAGAAATGACGTTAGTGGGTGGGAAGCAAAATTAAGGACTGTAGCATGGAAGATGGAAGGAAACGAAGGTAGAGACAGAGAAAATTAGAAAGGTAAGAATGGAAGCTCTCGAAGTGACGCGGGTGAAGGAAAAATAGAAAGGAAAGCAACAATGATTTGTCTTTTTATTCAGGGCGGGAGTGATTGAGAAAGAAATTTCAATGAGTCTTGAATAGGATAAACAAAAATGAAAAATATAAAAAGCAAAGAAGGAATGAAGAAATAATAGAAGGGTAAAATTAAATCTGTTGAAAAGGCAATTTGCTTCATGAATTTTCTTGTGGAAAGAAATTTGGTTCTGCCCTCTCTCTCTCACCTCACACCTATTTGTTACTCAATATTGCAACCCCAGACCCGTCTAACTCTTCGCTGTTTGTAAACGGCCAGTTGGTACACTCACTTATCGTTTATTGGTGTACCAAATGTTTGGGTGGTTACATATAACGGAGGACCATGTAGATGTGTAGTTAGAAAAGCTGGAATACCAAAATAGTTTGCAGCCACAGAAAGCGGAGCACCAAATCATAAATAACGATAAGAATAAAGAGAAAGTGCCTTCTCGAGTCATACAGACTGAAAAGGGCTGTTTTCCCAGTTTTCTTGGAGTATATACTTCGTCCCTGGACGGGACGCAAGTCCTTCGTGAGATTACTCATTTTTACAAACTGAGTAGACTTGCACAACCTGAAATGAAATTTTATGCTCAAGAACACAACGCATCACCCGATTCAAGAATCGAAATCACAAACTTATGATCATCGATCCAACACCTTAAGCACTAAGCTACGCACCTCCATCTAATCGGCGTAGTGTTGTTTACCTCCCTACGTTGGAAACATAATTCTATCTTGCCTTCAGAACCTCCTCAGTACAATTACTGCATTGGTTTTTCAGACATTATCTGTAACAGACTGTTGTTCTACCCGATTAAAGATTTGTTACACATTCAAATAACTCTAGATAAATCGTTACTACATATACTTCGACAGACTAGGTGCTTCAGTATTGAATATTGTGAGCGGAAATTCTCTAACTAGATTATGTGACCCTTGTATGTGTAACTGTGTATGGGGTGGGATATCCATTGGTCAGTGTGTGATACCTTGTGAGTTTACGCGAATGAAATGTAGAGTTCTATTCAATAGATTTATATGGTGTCACTTAGATGGTCCTATGTCAGAATGGCACTTATATGGTCACAGTTCAGTTCAGTACCATTCAGTCTTGATATCATCAGAGGTCAACACGACTTCTCGTACATCAGAGAATACATTGTCGAAGGTGTCCTTCTTTACTTAAGAAGTAGAGTATAATAGGTAGGAAAATTTGCTGCCATTTCTACCATACGGAGTGACTGCGTAGAGACATCCCCGTAGCAAGTCGTATAAAGAGTTTCAGCGTGACGTGATGTCACATGGAATGAGTTTATTTTGTTTTTGATAAAGTACCTCGTCAGTCGAGTACCATTTCCTTTGCTCCCGGCAAGATAACACACAAAAATACCTTAAACATCTCAACCAAGTGCTGTTGTTGCTTTTCTTATTGTTGGTTCTAGTAATAGATCATTCGATATAGAGCAGAGGGAAGATCGAAGTTGACAGTACCCTGGGTAATTTTCATCAAGCAAATATTTCAGTGATATCAGTAATCATTATCTTCTTACAGTATTTTAAGATTATAGAGCGTAATCTCAGAGAGGTTTAGTTTCTATATCAGGCAGACCAACACATACATAGAGATTGTCAATGGCTTGTTAGACCAGATGTTGTTGTTGTACGTTTTGTGCCTGTTTTTACGCTTTTTGTTTATGTATTTTTATTTATTTTTTTCAATTAAGTTTACTCCGACAGTGTTCAGGGGGGAGTCCTGCAATTATCAGGTATAAATAACCTTTAGTAGTCGTAAAATATTAATTCAGATCGGAGGAAATTGGGGAAAACAAGCATATATCATAAAAGTTTTATGACACTTTCTTTGGGAAGGTAAATTATAATTTATAGCCTAGAGGGCGCTGTCATCGAAAACATTTGAAACTATCACTGTAGGTGTTTACTTATTCCCCCGATATATATTGCTATATAAAAGGAGTGTATTTCTCGATACAACGAGTCGTTCTTGTGGAGTCCACTTTCATTTGGTTGTCCAAAATATAGCCACTGTGAGAGCCCATCTATCATAATTTATGGTTGTAGGATGATTGGAAATTAATGAAGTTAGAAAGCATATTAGTTGGAGTTTCATTTCATACCAGTTCTATACAATTATTAATATTTTATTTATATTTCATCGATTATCTATAACTAACCAGAATGTTTATTGCTTACATTGTGACAGAGTAGATTCGATCTTGATACATTCATCACTATATCGTTTACTGTCTTCCTGTTGACTTTTTATTTTATATTTTATTTGGTTTGCCATCTTGTTATATATTTATGCAATTATATCAGCTCACTCTGTCATGACACATCCGACAGCGAAATGTGAATTCTTTCTTTGTAGTGGGCGAATTTCATTGCCGATATTGTTGAATACTGCGCAACTGGTGTAAAACAATATCTGTAGACATATGATATACAGCCGCTCTTTTTAAGCTCTACAGTTGCCTCGGTGTGTGTATCGCTGAGCCGCAGGACTCATATGAAGTAGGATCAGACTATACATTTGTACGGGCTCTGAAGAGCCTAAGAGACACCTGTGGATATCTGATATGTCTCTCTCCCGCCAAATGAATATCAAAACCTCCGTCCATCTTAATATTTCATAAAGGTTAAAGCGTTGAGCTGGCAAAATCGATAAACACGCCAGGCGAAACGTTTAGCGGCATTTCCTCCGATTTTACGTAGTGAGTTCAGTTTCCGCCTAGGTCGACTACGTTTTTCTTCCTTCCGGGGGTCGATGAAATAAGTACCAGTTGTTTACTGCGGTCGATGTAATCGACTCATTCCTCCCCCGAAATTGCTGGCCTTGTGCCAAAAAAAAATTGAAATTAATATTTCACAAAGGTTAGCCAACTGTTAACTCTTTACATATTTGTATTGTTCTTTTTTTATCAGGAGTTGTATTTTTCCCTCATGAAATGGACGGATTATTCTGACCTGCGAATGATTAGTGATAATATCTATAAACAGTGGACAGATGTTTCTGACTTGAGATATTGTATCTGTTTTTAACCTGATGAATATTTAAACCATCGAACATCCAAAACTGTCCCAGTTATGTACTTTATAAGATTCAGATTGGTATTTTTTCTTAGCGAAAAGTTCTGAATACAAATCAACATGCAAAAATTAAGCTGTAAATTAAGTTCATTAACATTTGTTAATTATCAATTTTCGTTTCATCTCACGAGTAAAAAGAGAGAAATATCAAAACATTCGAATTACATTATAAACCTCGGTCATATTTCGGTAGGATATTAGCATTAATTTAGTTAAAATTTCCCTGGAAAGTAGTTTCATCGTTCTTTCTTATTTTTGCCAGTTTCTTGAGGAATAAATCCACACCTATTACCCTTTACAGATCCTCGAAGACTTGTGAGAGAAAAAGACGGTGGAACGTAATTTCAAACTAGGACCGTCATCCTAACGTTTGCAGCGAAGTGAACTCTGCTAAAAGTATTCAAAATGCAGTGGTGCTAATTTAGGCGATGAATTAAGTCTAGAACCTAAGTGGACCATAACGTGATTTGAACACGGACGTAACGAATATTACATGGCATCTGATCCGACCTTATAGTTCTACCGATCTCCATCACCGGATTGCCACCATTTCTATCTACTCCGAAAACGATGAATGAGTTTGACATGGGCGGGATCTGCACTTACGTGGTATTGAACAAATACTGCGAGGTATTTTATACAACACTCGTACGAGTTTGCTGAATTATCGTTTAATTTGCAAATAATACCTTTTTTTTTTTTCTTTCTACTATAGGCGCGAAGCCAATATGTCGACCTCGGCGACATTTGAACGCAGATTGTAAAGTCAGACGAAATGCTTCGCCTGAAATGCTAACGATTCTTCCAGATCACCGTATTCTTAATAATCCTTTCTACTAAAGGCACAAGGCCTGAAATTTAGGGATGGACGATTAAATTGACCCACGGAAAGATGAATAATAAAGTTGCCTTCGGCGGAATTTGATCTTCGGATGTAGTGAAGACATTCCGCTAAGCTCGCTGCTTTCGACTAAATTATAATCAATTATTAATACAGCTATTAAAATATTGAATGGTAATTGCAATGTAAATATTTCGTATGTTTTCATAAATAATCTTATATAACCTTTACTAACTTAACACTAGGTTAAACAAAATTAGATTTTAGGAAAATATATAACATATATATATATATATATATATATATATA
>NC_068988.1:21845915-21849486 GCF_001194135.2 Octopus bimaculoides | reverse complement strand
AAAACCGTACTTATTGATGTTTAATAAAAAAAAAAAAAAAGATTGGGTAAAAAATATTTTCCAACTAATAGTGGCATAGCTACAGTTCAGTAATTTTGTCCTAGAATATATATATAAATTTGCTCTAAATGACCTTGAGAAATCTGTTAGATATAGAAGGAACGCTAACTCTTGCGTAATTCACAAGACATTTAAAATATATTAACGCAGGCAAGTAATCACAATACAGAATTGAACCCTTTGTAGATACATATAGTGTACAAACAATATGTTAGTGCAGAACTCGATTGAAAGATCACAAAATCTATCTAACATGAAATTACAACAAAGGAAATCTACTTGGAATGGCTAAGTTGCGCGCAGAATGCATGAATCTAATCAAAACCCTGGCTTTGCTTGTGGATTTAGTTGATAACTTGAAAACATCAAAACACTCGTTATTAAATGGCGGATCAACAGGTATGTTCATCACAAACGAATGCTCTCGTGTGAGGTGAGTTTCCTACAAGTATCATTGAGTACAAATATCCATCCTTCATTTTAATGATAAATGCCGTTGTATCTACAATAGGCGAAAAATCTTTATACTGCAATTAAAATTCTTTTAGCAATGAACAGCATATATGTAAATAATAATTACATTGTACTTATACGAGATTGAACACGTAATGCTAGAAATGATAAACTAAATACAATATTTTTTTTTAAATATAATATTTTTTGTCCGTCTAACGTTTGCGCTCAGTTCACCGAGCAGATTTGGGAAAAAGCAAGAAAAGAAACGATGGATATATCCTTCAAAGATGAATTCCAAAACAGTGGCTCTATCCTACCTGTAAATTCAACTAAAATTAGAAGTTAAATACAAACAATAAACGTTAATTATAAATTGGAAAAAATAATAATAATATTAGGGATAAAAATCCAAAATTACAGGTAAAAACTGTTTTGGAATTCATCTTTGAAGGATATCCCCATCCAACCTAGAAAGGAATATATTATGAAACTTATTAATAATATTAAGGATGATATTTACTTTGTATTATATTATACTAATTTATTGTGCTTTTACTTATTAATGTTTCTATATGTGGCAGTGGATTTTCATCGATGAGTTCATGAACCTTGGTTCTTTTCCCTAAAACTATATATTTATATATATATTATAGGATCTTTCTGATTTGACGGGCAACACTTGTTTCCTAACGAAACACTTTCAAATTTGGGATACTGGTAGAATGTGTCATATAAAACATCTACATGAAATAACTTCGAATATAAAATTTTTTTATCTGTTCTATAACACAAAATATACAAGTATACGAAGTTTGAAAGTGTTTCGGTACCAAAAGCACTACATAAAACACTAATGAAAAGTGTTGCCCGTCAAATCAGAAAGATCCATATTATATATATATATCATCATCATCAAGCTTACATATTTGTAGGGGAAGTGGCAGTCTCTACGGTGTCTCTCAACATGCTACAAATAACATTCCAAACTCTACCAGATCATATGTTCCAGTACTTAACTAACGAAGGAAGCTGTCGATAATGCTGTTTACTTAATCATTTCTGACCAGCGGCTAAAACGGAGAATCAACAACAGTGGAATTATTGCACCTAATTTTCTCTGTAGTATGTTAGTTGAGTATGCTAGCTGTAATATTTACTCTAACCTAGTGTAGTTTAGTGCATTAGTTGAAGTATAATTGTTTGCGCAGTTTAGAATATAATAATGGAATATAATAGTATGTGCAGTTTAGTGTAGTCTAGCGTAATGTACTCTCGATCCATAGGCTCATGAAGGCCTGTTTCCTGGATTCTGTGGCGTATATATTCCCCGCTGAATGGAAAGCCGGTCCTTCAAACCTTACTTTGAGTAGACTGGAACAATATGAAATGAAGCTGTTTTGCTCAAAGATACAGCGCATCATCCGGTTTCGAAATCGAAACCACAATCTTACGATCACGCGTGCAACACCCTAACCACTTAGCCATATGCCTCCATAGAGTAATGTATTAGTTAGGCGTAATTTAAATTTTAGATAGCTAAGTTTAGTGTAGAATAATGATTGAATTTTACCGTATTGACTGGGAATAATTGTATGGAAAGTTTAGATAACAGTTTGGCGTCAGATTTTCAGTGATTACCGTACTTCAAGTGTATGTTCCTTAAGGCTAAAATGATTTAATCTAATACACTTGCGTTGTCCTTCCCACACTATTACAACGTTTATGGATAAAATCGTGTTGTATAACTTGTATAATAAATTGTACCTATTTATTCACTATTACAACATTCCCACATAACTATAATGAGGGTATCACTCCTTCATAGCTATGAACTGCCAGAAATATTAGCCAAATATTATTTAAATCACAACATACAACCATAAAAAAGAGCACATATTGCTAGATTGTTCTAGGTAAAGTTAAAGAAAACACGATGATCCTCTTTAACTATGCATTTAATAAGAGCCCGATGTGGAGCTGCAATGGCCCAGTGGTTAGGACAGCGGACTCGCGGTCGGAGGATTGCAGTTTCGATTCCCAGACCGGGCGTTGTGTGTGTTTATTGAGCGAAAACACATAAAGATCTACGGGGCTCCGCAGGGGGGGGTTACCCCTGTTGTACTCTTTCGCCCCAACCTTCTCTCATCTTTCTTTCTGCTTCTTGAGTAAAGGTGCGATGGACTGACGTCCCGTCCAGCTGGGGGAGGGGGACACATACTCCATAGAAACCGGGAAACCGGACTCATGAGCCTGGCTAGGGTTTAAAAGGGCGCATAAATAAAAAAATAAATAAGAGCCCGATCCACATTGGCCAATGGTTGGACAACAATTGCTTGAGTAGAAAATATATTGCTAATATCTACCGAAGCTTAAGGCAGAAAGCTGACAGAATCGTTACCGCGCTGGGTAAAATGCTTAGCGGCATTTCGTCGTCTTTAAGTTCCGAGTTTAAATTCCGCCGAGGTTGACTTTGCCTTTCATACTTTCGGAGTCGATAAAATAAGTACCATTTGAATTCTAGGGTCGATGTAATCGACTTACCCACTCCTCTGAAACTGCTGGCGTTGTACCAAAAATTTGAAGCCAACATATAGTTTTAAAACATATATGCCTCTCATTAATCACATTACAAGCGCCCAAAATGCAAACTGGTTCAATGTCTTGAGTGACAATCATATTTACACTTGAAATCATTGAAATACGAAACAAAAGAAATCTAGCTCCGTATTTCATGTCTATCTCACAAAGATGTTGATTCAAGTTGATTTAAGTACATTTGTAATAAATTGCTTGAAAAACTCCTTTGTGAATTATGTTTAACATTAAATTTTAGAATATCTATTCTCTCACAAATTCATTATCTCCCACCCTTCCATACGCCCGCTTTTCACACACACACACACACACACACACACACAAATGTATATATTCACACACACACATATATATATATATATATATATATATATATATACATATATATATGCACACATACATACACATATATTTATATATGTATATGTAAATATATATATTTACATGCATAAATATATAT
>NC_068988.1:21843967-21845658 GCF_001194135.2 Octopus bimaculoides | reverse complement strand
TATACACACACATATAAATAAATAATATATACATATATGTACACATGCAAACTTTCGCAGATGCATGCGTATAGACGCACACGTACATACACAAGCGCATGAGCCTCTGTGTGTGTGTGTGTGTGTGTCTGTGTGTAGTTGAGCTAATCGATCATATGACTATATCGAGTGATTGAAATACTTCAAGGGAAATTAATTGTGTATGGTGCCACACAAATTTAACAACATTTGTCAGGCTGCTCTTGTTATTTCTAATTGCGTTGCTCGTGGAGTAAATCTTGTTTACAGATACTACTTTTGACGCACTCATTTATTTGTTTGTGTGAGCGTGATGCACGTATGAGAGTGTACATATACGCATTCATATGTGTGTATGTGTGTGTATATATGTGCGTGTGTGTCTGTAAATTTGTATCGATTCATATAGAGTGATACTAGTAATATATTAAAAGTACTAAGTGCAAAACAAATGCGTAGCGGTCGGGTCCTCAGTGGTTAAGCTGATATCTCCATCAAGTAAGCGGAGTGATGAGACTTGCTTGAAATTCAGAAGAGTAAAAAATGAGATAAGACAAAAGGACACATAAAATTACTCGATATGATGAATGAGTGCATTACGTGATCACCTTGAGAGTCGTAGACTTGCAATTCTTATCAGAACATATGTATCGTTTTAACAATAGAAGGGTGGCCCACGTACACTTCAATCATTATTCTACACTACACTAATCTATGCTAAAATTAAAATTATACCACGTTAATACACTATTCTTTGGAGGCATATGACTCAGTAGTTAGGGTGTTGCACTCATAATCGTAAGATTGTGGTTTCGAATCTGGGATGGGGCGACACGTTGTTTTCTTGAGTAAAACAACTTGCTGCTTTGTGGGGGCTTGCAAGAAGACAAAGACTTGAAGAATACATCGTGCGACATAAAGAAGCTATACCGCTCTCTTTAATGTAATTTCAGACAGTCTTGATTTCCCGTGGTCCTCTGCAGCTGCAGGGTGCTACCAGAGTTGCTAGAGATACAGAGAAATGCACACCCAAAAGATGTATATAACTTAATTGCAGTAACGTAGCTGGGAGGTGGGGAGAAGGTGCAGTGGTGATCTTTTTTTTTTGCGATGTGGAGGGCACTTTTGGGTCTGATGTACAAATGGGTTTAATCCTGGGGGAACGTGGGGGCGTGAGTTCAAGGACTGGTCCCCAAGCAGCAATCAACCTAGCTACACCATTGTTAACTGTGCACATATTTTTTATCACACTGGGGTTTATCGAACTTGGGTACCAAGGGTGACCATTGCTGACGAGACAGTTGAGTTATCAAGCGCATCTGCAACAATGAAGTACCGATGGTGAGGTTACGTGGGGTGCGGTTTGGCATAAGCAATCGCAGTGGCGATTCTTCGGTGTCCAGCACGGATATGCCTTTCTTGCTGTTACTCTTTAAGATGAGACATTTACTTAAGAAACCAAAATTATAAATCATGATGAAAGGAAAAAGAAGTGGAGTTCGTCTTTACTGAATTTAATAGACAACCATGATCGAGTATATGTACATACATATATGTGTGTGCGCGCTTGCGTAAATATACATATAAGTGTGTATGTCTATTTGTATGTTTGTGTTTGCCTTTGTGTGTGTGTGTGTGTGTGTGTGTGTGTGTGTGTGTGTGTGTGTGTGTGT
>NC_068988.1:21842267-21843953 GCF_001194135.2 Octopus bimaculoides | reverse complement strand
ATGTGTGTGTGTGTGAGTGACACTCGAAGAAGAGAAATAAGTACTACCCAGTAAATTCTGCAAACCGAACCAAATCACTTCCTGTAACTCGCTACTGTATTTTAGAAAGGAATCAACAACCCATCACACGTAACCACTTAAAAAAAAATTGCCTGACCAGCTATCGAGGGAACCACTTTATCATCACTCAACCTGCTAGAAAAAAAAAACAATCAAATCTTGAAACTAGACGCAGCTGCTTTACAGGAAAAATCCGTTGGATGGTATAAGTTCCCAGCATATAGGAAAAGCATGAGATGGTCATGGTTAGCGCGACTTCGATCATAAGGTTGACCTGGGGCTAACAACAACAATAGCCACAATATCCAGAGTGATGTATATTAGAAATTGTTTGTAGACATCGTCAAGATTCGAAATTATTTGAAGTTGGTAAGTTCGCTGTTATTAACTCCGTATTCAATCCACTCTATGCCCCACAGAGGGAGAAGGTGAACTACTCCCAGGATTCTGTCATGGCTCATCTTAAGATATATTTTATCTTTTTACTAGTGTCAGTCACTGGACTGCGACGATGCTGGGGCACCGCTTCTAAAGGTTTAAGTCGATCAAATCAACTCTAGTAGTTATTTTCTA
Organism: Octopus bimaculoides; assembly: GCF_001194135.2. Classification (NCBI taxonomy): domain Eukaryota; kingdom Metazoa; phylum Mollusca; class Cephalopoda; order Octopoda; family Octopodidae; genus Octopus; species Octopus bimaculoides. The sequence goes on along the minus strand of NC_068988.1, from coordinate 21,843,320 downwards.
AGCTTTCTACTTATTCTTTCGGGTCCTTTTGCTTTTTTGCCAAACTGCGAAGTTACAGAGGACGTAAACAAGCCAAAGTATACAACGGATTTCTATTCAGTTTCTGACTATAAAATTCCCTCTCAAAGCATTGATCAGCTCGGAGATATTGTAGGGGACGCTTGCCCAGTTAGTTGCGCATTAGAACTGAACCAGAGACTAAATGGCTGCAAAGGAAGTTTCTTAACCACATAACCATATCTAGCAGCGATGTTGTTATCTCTAAAAGGCGAAAAACACCTGACAGTGCCGCAAAACCAGACGCTAAAACAGATCTTAATCTAAGGCTCAAACTGAGAAAAATTTTCCAAAACTTTACCACCAAGTGAAAGAAAGTGGTACAATAATGAATAGCGGATGACTGTCAAATCACGTCCCTTCTATTACGTTTGTCATTTATATTCTCATTAGTTCGATTTCACCTTTTGTGCTGTTCGTTACCTATTATTCTCCTCTTCAACCAATTACCATATCCCTCCTCCTTCTTCTCCTATATCACACTTAATTCTCAATCGTATTTTCATCTCCTTTCTTCCGAGATCTACTTCATTAGCTTCCCATATTTCTTCTCTCTCCTATCTTACATCCGTATCCTACAGCCCACCATCACCACCACCACCACCAACAACAACAACACCACCAACACCACCACTACGTCATCGCGATACCTTTGTATACGTTTCTTTCAATGTTCCTCTTTAACACAAAAGACCAAAAATATTAACGCCACAACCATCATTCCTCCCTCGCACCTGCAAAGTCCAATCGCGTTCTTTTAATGCTTTTCCCGATCATTTGACCACTTCAAAGGAATACATGACTTGTTACTCTAAGCGTTGCTAATTGCCAACTTGCTCTCCTCGACCATACTTTTCTCCAACTTAAGTCAACCCAACAAAAAGACAATAACTACGTTCAGTGATGCATTTCAACGTTTCTACTTTGATGATTAAAGCCCACTTGTCTATAAGACAAGTGCGCGTGTATATACATAAAAATACTTTTATATATATA
>NC_068988.1:21841576-21842059 GCF_001194135.2 Octopus bimaculoides | reverse complement strand
ATATATATATGAATATAGATATATATACATACGTGTATATATGTGTGTGCGTGCGTGCGTTATTGTGTGTGTATGTGTGTGTGTATGTGTGTGTGTGTGTGTGTGTGTGTGTGTGTGTGCTAACACACTTATACATATGTTTATATATACTGATTACTGTTATATATATGCTCTTTAATATATATTCATAAATTCAAATTTTGTAGTTGTGTATTGATCCTACGCTATATACACCCGTACATTCACACATTACTCAGTACTAATATATAAGCATACACTGATACAGGCATACACAGGTTTTTCATAGGTTACCCTGCTGGACATTACTTTCATCAGCTGTCGACCAGCGATCATAACGATCTAATATATATATATATATATATATATATATATAAGCAATGTTAAATCTCTGAACGAGGTGTTAACAGTAACTGCACGATAAAGTGAAGTATATTTGTCATTTAAATGTGGCTGACCCCTAAG
>NC_068988.1:21839893-21840789 GCF_001194135.2 Octopus bimaculoides | reverse complement strand
TGTGTGTGTGTGTGTGTGTGTGTGTGTGTGTGTGTGTGTGTGTATGTGTGTGTGCGTTAGTGTGTGTTTGTGTAACTTATGCAGCAGATATGTAAATAGGGCAAATTTACCTATTTTCCGTAAATTGTAAAAAACAATGTGCATAGCATTAATTGATTTTCGAAATTGATAGCGTCCTCATGAAAGGTGTCAACATCAATTTGACCAATCTTGAACAAACAGTCAGTTTTACTAGCTTCTGCTCGAATGCTGCGGCCATGATGAGGCATGGCTGTTACTTTTGGTACGTTTTATTCACTTGAAAATCTCCTCTGACATACGATATTTGGTGAATAAGAAAGTTTGATGTCGATGCCCTCATTTGTGTGTCTCGCAGCAACTATTGACAAGAGCGGATACACTTTTGTTTTGAAGACTCCTACATCCACCCCCGGTAGGTCTGCCAGGGATGTTGAGACGACATTGAAGGGCTGTGGGTGGTTGAAACCTAGGTTGTCACAGTATCTGGCCTTGCATCTTGATGGTGATGTAGACATCGTTAGCACTATGCATTGAGGCCCCATTCTGTTGTTTCTGTAACATTCATTGCCAACCTTTTGTACAGATGCTTCCGGGATTTTCCAGATGTATATCACTGCATATTACAGTTCATCCTTCCCGGATGTTTTCTCTAAAGAATAAGCCTGCCCATTTCTGTAATGACATGTCGACTTTGAAAACTTCTTAATTCTTGCCACTCCTCTTCCACTATGGAGTAGTCGTCAATTTCCCTTCAATGGCTAAGGTACATCTTCTAGAGGTGGATAATAATTTGAATAAATTGAAAATTTATTTTAAAATTATTTGATGTATATTTGAAATATATATATATATATATATATATATATATATATATA
>NC_068988.1:21839211-21839619 GCF_001194135.2 Octopus bimaculoides | reverse complement strand
ATATGTATGTATGTATGTATATATTTATATATTTAGAAAAGAATCTGAAACTGTAAGAGTTTTTTACAATTATTCATTAACCATTAAATATGTGTGTGCGTATGTGTGTGTGTTTATGTATATATATTATACATATGAGTAAATACCCTGTACACCATTCTTCCCCCGCTGTAAACGTCTCACGTTATATTTTAGTCTCTGTGGAAGCTTTAAGTTCACCTCTTCGCCTTTGTAAAGCCTGTTGACTGTCTACAAACATTCATTCCATGTAATTGCTTCCACTCTTTCCTCTTATCTATTTTCTTCCATACATATTTTGCAGTCCTATTTGATTAGTGCTATCTTAAACACTTTAAATCTCTCTCTCTCTCTCTCTCTCTCTCTCTCTCTCTCTCTCTCTCTCTCTCT
>NC_068988.1:21832721-21838233 GCF_001194135.2 Octopus bimaculoides | reverse complement strand
TATATATATATATATTAGGTTGGTTCGCATGAAATGTCGCAATTTTAATTACTTGTTATTTCTGTCATTTAAAAACTGAATTATGTGTACCTTGCATTTAATCTTGACTCTTTTTCGTTCCCCAAAATATTGGTATACAAAATTCGTACGAACAGACCTTATGAAAATGATAACAACCAAACTATGTTGAGTGATTTTCCCGCATGACTACAAACTGGGTCGCTCTGTCGCTGAAGTTCTACGGAATATCAAGTGGGCCTTTGGTAATGATTTTGTTGCCATCAGAACTGTTCAGAGATTATTCCAAAGCTCTGGTTCAGGAGATGATAGCCTTGAAAATAAACCAAGGGGTAGGCCAAACTCAGTTATTCGGTATGATGGATTAAATGCTTTGGTTGGACAAAATCCAAGAACAAAAGTTCGAAAACTTTCATCAGAACGCCAAACATCTCGCACAACAGTTTTTGGACACCTGTAAAGAATTGGAAAAGTCAAGAAATCAGATAGGTTTGTTCCACATCAACTGAACGAGATTCAAAAAACAGACGCCTTGAAGTGTACTCCTTATTGCTTTCTGGATTGGAAAAAGAACATTTTTGCATCAAATCATTACTTGTGATGAGAAATGGATACTCTTTGAATACAGCAGGAGAACAGGACAGCGATTTGATGCAGGAGTCACCTAAACACTACCCAAACCCACCATTGCACCCTGAAAAGTTAGTGGTCACGATATGGTGGTCATTATTCATTTTTGCAACAACGAAAAATGGTAACAGCAACATCGTATTGCCAAGAAATTGATTGTATGCATGAGAATTTAGAGAAGAATCAACCCAGACTAGTGAATAGAGATGGCCTAATTTTGCTCCACGACAATGCACGTCCTCACACTCTTCAAGCTACGGTCCAACAGTTGAGAAGCCTGAATTATGAGATTTTGCAACATCCTCCTTATTCCTCTGATATCTCTCCTACTGATCAACTCTTATTTAAGCATTTTGATCTTTTCGTAAGCAATAAAACGTTCTTAAATAGAGAAGAGGTAATTGAAACATTCGGACAGGAAAAAAAGATTTTTTTTAAAGATGGAATATATGGCATAGAGAAAAGAAAGTTAGGAAAAGAAAGATGGCCGATGGTCGCGTGGGAGCCACGAGAGAGCAAGGGAAGAAGAGTGAGGGAGGGTCCTAACTTGTGTTTCTTTGTTTCTCATTCAGCTGGAAGAATCAGATGCATTCTTGTCTGTCTCTTGTCCAAGCTTCATTCTTTGCGTTCGCCGCCTCACCTCGTTTAGGCTTAATAGCCATTCCTGTTTGTTTTCACTGTTCTGTATTTGTTACCAATTTTGACCCTCCGCAAAATCCTAAATTTTCTTTAATTTGCTTTGTGAGAGCAACTGTTTTATCGAAGGCGTATCTTGTCGCTGAATTGCTCGAATTACGGATTAGAAAAACAACCGACAACGGATGAAGGGTCTTCATATTCTATGTATTCGTATTTCGTGTCTCATGTTTTTGTTTCTTTTATGTTGTTTACGTTCCGTGACGTCCTGTACCCACATATGCATATGTATATACGTATAGATGTAAATATGTACATATACGTATGTACATATGCATATATATATCATTTATAATATCATATAATTGAACGCCACGCATCCTTTTCTAAGTATATATATATATATATATATATATATATATATATATAATAATAATATTATTAGGGACAAAATCCAAAATTACAGGTAAAAAACTCATAGATGTACGTGTGTTCGTGTATATGTGACTAAAGCTTTATATGCTACAGAATGAATTGTAAATATGCACACATATATACGCAGGTATACGTGTTCCTGTAAATTCATTTGAGTCTTTATACACTTATGTGATTACGTAAATCGCGTATACATCTGCATTTCTGTATGCATTAATGAATAGAGTGTTCTGTGTGTGTTTCTGCAGTTGCGAAGCCAAATCTCTGACTGGTTTTCCAAGTCAGACGACCTTTAAGCGATTAGATTTACAGCAAGCAGATTGCTTCTCTGTCTAGTCATATCAGACACAACTTATTTCCGCTATATATATGATAATTGGACAGCACAAGATGCAGCACATAATACAACTATCTCTATAAAAACAATAATTATGTTTTTAGCTTTAATGCGGTTTGAAAATAGACACACACACACGTGTGTGTATGTATACATATCCTAGATAAATATTATATATATATATATTGATATATTACATCATATCATATGGTGTATATGTTCGTGTTTGCGTGCTTGCGTGTATGTATGTGTGTGTGTGTTTGTGTGTGTCTGTGTTAGTGTGTGGAGGCGTATGGATTAGTGGTTAGGGTATAGGACTCATGATCGTAAGATTACGGTTTCGATTCCTGAACCGGGCGATGCGTTGTGTTCTTGAGCAAAACACTTCATTTCACGCTGTTGCCGTCCACTCAGCTGGCAAGAACGAGGAATCCTGCGATGGATCAGCACCACCTCCGTTGGAAGAATTGATACACCACAGAATCCAGGAAACTGCGTTTATGAGCCTATGGCTTATGGAGGGCCTGTTACGCGTTTGTGTGAGTGTATGTGTGTATGTTTACGTACATATACTTGGAATGCCGTTTGAATAAATTGTTTGTATATTCGTTTCTGTTCTGTAATAAGTAATCCATAATGCAAAGTATATTGTGCAATCCCTTCATATGTTAACTGAAGCAGCTTCACTTAATCTAAGTGTATGCCTTTTCCAAAGCACCTCCAGCATGAAAAGTCTCAGTAGTTTCATATATGACGAAGGGAGGGCAAGGCTTTACACATGTGTTTTACAGACTATCTCTAGTAAAAGTTAATCCTTTAGCCTCTTAACTGCCCACAGCATTTCCATGTTTGCCCTAAAGGTCCATGCCTGTTTTTAGACTTTTTATTAACCTTTGCTTCATTCATTCTGAGAGATAGAAAGCTTTCCTATCACAAGTTCCAACTTACTCTTGTGATAGAAAACTATTGCAAATAACACGACTCCGTTGGTCACGAATGAGCATGGGTGCACCAAAGAGGTTCCCCTCCGCGGTATAAGTCTGGGCAGAATGTCGCCTCACCGGCAAACGCACAAGCTAGGGTTGTTTTATGGAAGACCAGCAATCGCCCATGCATACCAGCCTCCCCTCTCCATGCCACCAGTGTTGTCCAAGGGAAAGGCAAAGGCCGATACAGTTCGGCACCAGTGACGTCACAACTCATTTCTATAGCTGAGTGAAAACAACTGGGAATACGTAACATAGGTGATACATGAACAAACAAACGGTTAATACGTAAGATGCAATCAGCTGAGAGATTATACAATATAGTATGCGACAGGTTGATTACTTATAGTCTGTGAGCAAAATGGATCCCAGGCACCGTTTATCGTTAGTTCACTAAAGGCGTCGACAAAAATCTGTCTACATGTACTTATAGCTCTATTATAGTGTAGTGCTACAGGAATAAAGGCCAATAATTTTAATCTTATAGCATCCATGTTCGCATACATAATCTACACTGAATGAAAATGCAACAACTTCTTCACTCATTCAGCTGCAAAAAATTTGGTTTCGAAAAAGAGAGCTTCCTCCTTTTTTATTTCGGTTTCTTTTTAGTCGCCATGTTTATATATGCACTGGTCGAAAATAACGTTATAGGTGTGTATATTGTCTTTCTTTATTTCCGCCTTCTCCGTTTGCAACATGTTTGCTGTTCTATCAGTTATTTATGAATAGGTATTTCACAACGTACATTCGTAAATACACATGTTGCGATAGCACAGATATTAAGATTATTCCTTTAATTAAGGACTTATATACATAAAGCTTAGTTTTGTAAAGATAAACTTTTTATTTAAAAATTAGCTAACGTTATCGCACAAATTACAGCTAACTGTGCGATGATCTCTGTTTCGAAACGGAGAACCTACTGTATGTACACGTCTGTGCATGTGTGTGTGTGAGTGTGTGTGTGTGTGTGTGTGTGTGTGTGTGTGTGCGCGTGTGTATGTGTGTGTGTGTGCGTGTGTGTGTGTCAAATCGGGAGGAATGGATATTTGCAGTTGTGGGTATTTCCTCATAACGCCAAATGCGTTCTGAGTTACGACTGCATCAAAGACACACTTACATTGCAGTTTTAATTGGCTTATGAATTGCACTATAATTCTATGAGCAGTAGCAAGAGGAATTTGAAGATTTTCGGCAATGTTTCGCTGGCTAAGACCAGCCTCAGATTGCCCAACAATGCGACCTCTTTGAAAATCTGATAGTTCTGCTGAATTTTTTGTGGGTTGCATGGTTGCTCTTCACAAATGTTTAATATAATGGCACTTTGAATGATAAAGAATAATTACATTGTAAATTCTACACTGCTGAAAACATATTAAGACGCTTAGATCAGAAACTTTGAAAATTAAAGGTGTCTATGTACTTCATGCATGTCTGTGAATATATACACACGCACTTACATTCAAGCATACATACGTACGTACATACATACATACATACATACATACAAACGAACATGCACGCATACATACAAACATACATACATATATACAGACAATCAGACAGACAGAGATAGATATGTGAAAAAAAGAGTGTGTGTTTGTGTGCCTGTTTCTGAGAGAGAGAGAGGGAGAGAGTGACAGACAGACACACGGACAGACAGATGGAGGAAATATCAGTTGTAAAAAATTATATATCATACTACTGCCAGAACATTGAATCCCTCCTGAACATTTTGTAACATTGTATAGTTTCTATAACATATTAAACACCCTCTGTAGGGTATATACATTTAATGATAATATCTTATACAAGTTAGTTATGCCCGGTGTACGTGTGAGAACCAATAGTCTCCACCCCATGCGAAGGGATATACACGGGTACTTCTAATATAAGTACAACTAACCCATTTCATTGATCTCATCTTATCAAATGCTTCAAAATCGTGTCTCCCTATTTCTCCACACTACAGTGTTTCTCGTATCTGGAACTACACGTTAATAATACATATTTCCTCCAAACCTTCCCACTGCCTGTTGTTCTCTCTACATCGCATCTTGGAATGATATGAGGTCAATAGCTGTTGCGCTAAACGCATCAACCAATACTTCCAATTCTCCAAACTGTCAGGCCGGAAGAAGTTCACACTTCTTCTTCTTCTTCTTCTTCTTCTTCTTCCAGCGGCATGATAAAAAGTTAAATAACAAAAACAAGAAATTGCATGCTTCATCTCTGTCGGCTATCGACTTCATCGATGTATGTTTGGACATACAAGTTTCTGTACGCATCCACACATGCATCTATACACACTTACGCACGCACACACACACACACACACACACACACACACACACACACACACACACACAGACATATATATCTATGTCTATATTTATGTATATATATGTATATATGTGTGTGTATGTATGTTACTGTGTGAGCGCGCGTGTATGTATATATATATATA
>NC_068988.1:21827787-21832348 GCF_001194135.2 Octopus bimaculoides | reverse complement strand
TATATATTCTATATACAGATGTACGTATGTACTATATCTATCTATCTATCTATCTATCTGTCTATACATGTTTGTGTGTATTTATATTCACTATATGTATGCGTTTGATTGATAAAGGCGAAGTGCATTAGATTGAAGATGTGAAATATTTTTGTTATTTTTCAATCGGAAAGGTTAGGTGTTCTTACACAACTGACACGACAAACTTTCTATGATTGACCTGACGTAAATTATTTCTAAATTAGTGACATTTTGTCGTTATATTTTGTTCTGAAAACTGTTCCGTAAGATTGCACGGCATATGTTTTAATCGCTTCTACAGTTTATACGTCGTATCTGTGCCAGTGTATTGTATGTATTTATTTTTTATTAATATACTGTCGCTGATGTGAGAGCAAATAGAGTAATGTCTATAGTCAATTGTTCGAGGAACCGCGTCTGCACCACCAAATTTTGTTTCTGATGGAAGGTGTCATACTTATTCAAATAAGGACTTTTCCCGCAGCTTCTATATCTAACCATGATATCAATATTACTGATCTTGAAGGCGGCGAGCTGGCAGAAACTTCAGCACGCAGGGCGAAATGCTTAGTGGTATTTTATATTCCGTTATGTTCTGAGTTCAAATTCTGCCGAGGTCGACTTTGCCTTTCATCCTTTCGAGGTTGATAAATTAAGTACCATTTACGCACTGGGGTCGATGTAATCGACTTAATTCCTTTGTCTGTCTTTGTTTGTCTCCTCTATGTTTAGCCCCTTGTGGGCAATAAAGAAATAAGAAACGTTAGCACGGCGGGCGAAACGCTTTGCGGTGTTTCGTCTGTCTTTACGTTTTGAGTTCAAATTCCCCCGAGGTCGACTTTCCCTTTCATCCTTTTGGTGTCGATAAATTAACTACCAGTTGCGTACTGCGGTCGTTCTAATCGACTGGACCCCCTCCCCAAAAATTTCGGGCCTTGTGCCTAAAATAAAAAAATATTTTTACTAATCTTGAGTGAATCATTGAGGGAGCTGATGTGTTGGGTTTGTTCTACCTAAAGAGAAATACCAATCAAATTTCCCTCAAATCAATTTCTATTTTCTTTTTAAAAGAAGGAACACAGGCGTGGCCCTCTGGTAAGGGTGTTGCACTCACAGTCGCCAGATCGGGGTTTCGATTTCCGGACCGGGTGACGTGTTGTGTTCTTGAGCAAAGCAGTTCGTTTCATAACAAATTTATTTCTTATAACATAACTCGATATTTTGTACGCATGTTTAATGCTCGTATGCATCCAGTGTTGGTTTGTTTACGTCCCCGTAACTTAGCATTCGGTTCTGCTAAGTGACCGGCAGAGTACCAGACTTAAATATAAGAACGGGGAGTGGTTGGTGATTTGTTAGATCAGAACCTTTGTAGGCAGTGCCCTAGCATGGCGTCAGTCTAATGACCAAGTGACAAAATGGGAAAAGGGAGAAGGGTGAGGATGCCCTGATCGAACATATCTATGGTCGAACTGTTTCCCGTTATGATCAGCTACTTTATTTTGTTTCGTTTTGGGTTGTTGTTTTCCTCCACGCACTTCTTACTCCAGATATAATGATAAAGTTCAATAGAGGTTTGTGAACTATTTCTAGCAACTTGCTCGACCATATAGATATTCCCAGACTAGCTCGTAAATTCTTAGCAATGTAAGTAATATTGGTTGTAGAGTCACTAACATTGAGAGAATATTTTTTCTCAGGGCTCCAAAATACAAAAACTTCGCTGAAACGTAATCTAGTTATGGCGGATAGTAAATCTAGTCAAGTATAGTTTTTTATTTTGTTCTTGCTTTTGTGCTCTTCTCTTTGCCAGTAAAGTTCTGACTGATCAGCATGTTGTTTGTCGGACATTGTTGTCTTTCTATATATCTAATTTAGCTGACGTTTCGCTTACTAAATACATTTGATTTTCATTCTTTAATACAGCGTCGTTTCTTGTTTCATATTGTTATTACAACTGCTACTGATGTTACTACTATTCAAATTTTTGTTCTTATTTGTTCTGCTCATGTAGATGGTGTCGTCGTCCTTGTCGCTGTTAATGTTCCTATTGCTGTTGATGTTGTTACCGCCGTCTTTTGTTTCTATTTAACAAACCAAGCTAAAGCAACATTACTCTCCGTCAGGACTATTTCGTAGTTGGAACTTTATTTTTATTTTCTTTATATATATTCTCTTTTTTTTTCTTTTTTTTTTTTGCAGCACATAACAATGAAGTGAAATGAAAGGTATATATCCGTTGTAAAATGATAGACACAGGTATAACATCGGACAGTTACCTTACCACGCAATGATAAAGAAAAAGAGACAGGCAAACAAGGCAAATAGGCAGACAAACATACAAACACACCATCCCAGCCAACCGACCGACCAACTCGACATGTATACATTCAGAATCAATGGTTGCCTTTTGTATCGATGGCAAATTATGTTGCTTTGAAAGCCGGACGTAGCTGGCCTTATGCCATGGCAAGGTTGAAAATTGATCAACTGTCATTGTAGAAGCGATAAATTGCAACAGAAACCAACCGGAAGATTTGTACAAAAAACTATTTAGTGTGGAAACTGATAATGGGATGTGTATCTAGCAAATTATACCTTGTGACTTTAGTGGCTTAGAATTTTCTTGCTAGAAAACATGAGGAATTAAAAGGAAACAAAGATATACGTGAAAGCACACGCATACGCGCATACGACCATTCAGACGTCTTTGTATATTGTGTATGAATGCATATATAGGTATGGGTATGTATGAATGTGTGTGTGTGTGTGCGCGTGTGTGTGTGTGTCTGTGTGTTTGTGTCTCTGTGTGTGTGCATGCGTGTGTGTGTGCGTATTTACGTACACATATGCATACATGCACACACCCACATCTGTGGTGGTGAATGGAGAAGGATAAAGATGAGAAAGAAAGAAAGAATGAAAGGAAGGAAGAAAGAAAGAAAGAAAGAAAGAAAGATAGAAAGGAAGAAAGAAAGAAAGAAAGAAAGAAAGGAAGAAAGAAAGAAAAATAGATTAATGTAAAATTTTTCGATAAGGAAGCGATATAAATTAGCCATAAAGTGATGCCCTTGGACACAGGCTCGCAGGATCGATTCGTATTTGGCAACAACGGAGTAACGTTTCCGATATTCTATGTATTTGCCTGTATATGCATACACATGTGTATTTATGTTTGTTGACTGAAGAACATTCATTTCTCTCAAAATCCATTGCTGCGTATTCTGTTTCAAAAGAAACAGCTCACACTCTGCCAGCCTCCATTATATATCAATTGGTGCCACGAAAGATATGATCTCTTCATGAACTCCGGTTATTTGGCTGTTGATAGCCGAAATACACTACTCTTAGACTAACAAGTTCACACACAACAGCAGGGTATGCATTCCCTTCGGTCCGCAAAAATGACAGCCTATTCGTATCGGGCTTCGAGTGCGCCGAAACTACGACGGACTCTGGTCACCATCATGGTTGATGAGAGAATTTTCGTGTTTATTTTCTATCCCTTTTTTTTCTCTAATCGTTTCCGAATTCCATTTTGAATTTTCTTTCCTAAATTCCTTGCATATACAGCTTGCTTAGATTTTGACCAGTCTCTCTCTCTCTCTCTCTCTCTCTCTCTCTCTCTCTCTCTCTCTCTCTCTCTCTCTCTCTCTCTCTCTCTCTCTCTCTCCCTCTCTCTCTCTGTCTCTCTCTCGCTCGCTCTCTCTCTATCTATCTCTCTCTCTGTTTCTCTTTCTGTACTTCTACTTTCTCGTTCTTTCTTTCACTCCCCCTCTCTCTCTCACTGACCCACAATGTGTGTGTGTGTCTCTCTCTCTCTCTCTCTCTCTCTCTCTCTCTCTCTCTCTCTCTCTCTCTCTCTCTCTCTCTCTCTCTCTCTCTCTCTCTCTCTCTCTCTCTCTCGCTCTCTCTCTCTTTCTCTCCCTCACACACGCTCTCTTTCTTTCTTGTTGTGATCATTTGGTGTTTCTGCTCCCTCGTTCCTTCTTTCTCTTGCTCTTTGTCTTTGTCTCATGTTTGCACTGCTATTTAATATTTGTATATTGTTTCCCATGCTGCTTACCAAAAACCTTTCTTCTTTCTCTCTCTCTCTATCTCTCTCTCTCTCTCTCTCTCTCTCTCTCTCTCTCTCTCTCTCTCTCTCTCTCTCTCTCTCTCTCTCTCTCTCTCTCTCTATCTCTCTATCTCTCTCTCTCTCTCTCTCTTTCATTCCCTTGAATGAACTAACAGAAATTCTAGCTTTTATACGTACATATTAGGCGAGTGGTTAGGATATTTTATTCACGATCGTGAGTTCGATTCCCAGCTGCAAGTTGTATCCTTTAACAAGACATTTTATTTTCGGTTGGTCCAGTCCAATGAGCTGGCAAGAATGAGTGGTTCCTGCATTTCAAATGGCCAGTCTTGTCACATTTATTGTCACCCCGAACCTCCCTGAGAACTACGTTATTGATACGTCTATATTTTGCACTACTCAGCTACGGGTGAATGTGTAGACGTGTGTGTGTGTGTGTGTGTGTGTGTGTGTGTGTGTGTG
>NC_068988.1:21826721-21827777 GCF_001194135.2 Octopus bimaculoides | reverse complement strand
GTGTGTGTGTGTGTGTGTGTGTGTGTGTGTGTGTATGTGTGCGTGTGAATATGTGGATGTGTGTTTGTGTGTGCGCGCGTGTGAATGCGTGTGCGCGTGTGGACGTGTATTTGTGTCATTCTTTTTATATTTCTTCCCACACCGCTCAACAGCATTAATCTACCGGCTCAGAATAAGTACTAGACTTAACAAGTAAGTATTAGGGGTCGATAATTCAACAAAATCCCTTGAGGGCGGTGCTCCTGTATGGTCGTACTTCAATGACAGGAACAAGTAAAATATAGAGGGTCAAAGGTAAATATCAATCGTAGGAATAAAACTAATTGACGAGTTCTAAACAATGGTTCTACAAGACATTGTATAACCTAATACACTAACACATGTTGGTGCCACCACCACGCCCATTGATCTCCTCTCGAAGAAACCATACAGAATCTTCAGGTTTTTCTCTGTTTTGTTTCCTTTTCTATTTTTGGTTCCGCCATTAGTTTTAAATAGTAATTTCTGTATATCTTCTGAATTGTAATGCCAATAGCAGTGAGATAGACATGTAGCAAAATTAAAATTACACATTTAATTTACAATATTATACACGCAATTTAAATGTATTTATATTTACATTATGTCATGTGATTAATGTAAAAAGGAAACAATAGAATTTGAGGTAAAAAAATAATTTTTAAGAACTACTTCAAAATTATGTTTACATTAACGTGAAACATTTTGGCTGTATGAGATATGTAAATGGATTAGGCCTCCATTTTGCGAATCATTTTGTTTCTTTTTTAACTATGTTCAAACTCACTACTTTTACAGTTAAAATATTCAGCAGTTTTACTAATAATTGCACGAATTATCACAATTATATTCTTAATTAAATTCGCTTATATAAACTATAAATAATCAAAAATTTGAAATTAAATGTTTGCAGAAAACTTGAAATAGTTTGGATTTTGTAGCATTAACCGTAATCTGATTATAAATCAGAGCTAATGACATGAAACTTTGAGTTTCACAGGTTTTTCTTTCTAGTAAAATAAAATTCCGTATGGTTTT
>NC_068988.1:21822048-21826582 GCF_001194135.2 Octopus bimaculoides | reverse complement strand
TATATATATATATATATATATATATATATATATATATATATATATATATATATATGTGTCCGTATGTATGTATGTATATAGACACACTCATATATATGCACATATATTTACGTATGTATGAGTGTATATATATATATATATATACACATATATATGTATATATGTATACATGTACATATATGTATGTATATATATATGTGTGTGAATGTGTGTGAGTGAGTGTGTGTGTGTGTGTGTGTGCGTGTGTGTGCGTGTTTGTCTGTGCACGCATATACGTTTACATACATTCATAAGTGGACACATATATCTTCAAACGTTTATTCATTGAACAAAACATAAAACGTGTGTGTGTGTGTACGTGTGCATACCTATTTTATTGAACAGACTGAATAGAATGAAATCATTTAATTAAAATAAATTATATTAAATAACAAAGAACAGATTTAAATTGCATTTTAAATGAAACTGAGTTTGACATTTGTTTTCTCTTCAAATTACTTTGCCTTTTGTTTTGAACATCCTACGTCAGCGACAAAGGATTCTGTCGTGATTTGCTCTTTTTTATGGCGTAACTCTTGCGTGATATAGGCTAAAACATTTTCAACGTGAATATTTCCCCACTGAACGGCTATAATTTTGAAGGTAAACTTTATTCTTGTATGAGATACGTTCATGGAATCTTGGACCTCAGTTTATCACGTTGTACTATGCATCTGTACCTGGAAAATTTTTCACCGAGGCGCACCCCAGGACAACGTTGTTTCATATAAGGTCAACATATTCGATGCAGGAATTTTTCTCTCTTCACAGCACTCATGGTCCCTTAGAGATAAGCAATGCTCGTTACAGCTTGGTGTAATTTCAGATATTTCCAACACAGCATAAAATGCTGGAGCAAATTTTTGTAAGACATCGTATCCAAAGTGGAAACCACTTCGCACACCAACTGCAATAGACTGGTCTGTTATTTATCAATGCTAAACTGCACGGTTGTGTAGCTTCCATTTGCTTAATCAACAACGTACAACTTGTATAAAGACTATATGGGAATATGCTCATAAATGAATACCATTAAAATAAATAGGACCAAATATTAAAGAATGTAAACATTTAGGGAACACCTTTGCAAAATCCTAAACTTAACTTTTCGGACTTTCAATGTTTCTCATTTTGTAATCCAGTCACAGAATTTAATGCATTTCACTAATTATATTTCCACTGACATCACAAAATCCTTGATATCCCTTCATCCCTTTCTATTGATATCGAAATGTTTTCAGTGATATCCCATGTTAAATCAATGACATTGTTCTTTATGAATTTCTGCTTTGAAAAGCTTCTTTCCTATGAAACCACGTTCATGTAGATGGTCATAAATAATCTTAGGATGTTATGATAGAGTTGAGTGAGATTTCAGAGAGTCCCATTCACCTTTGGATATTAATTTAATATTACCAGATATTTTGTGTCTCCAGAACAATTATTACTATTTCTCAACTTTGGTATATATGCTAAAATATCACTCGCTGATAACTCTTAATAGAAAACGGTCAGTTTTCAAATAGACGATATTCTCGTTCCTCAGTGAGCGATATGACACTCATCGCCTTAATAACTTAACATAAAGCGGCAACTTCCTTGACATTTCTTGATCAAAATAAACTCGTTCAATGCCCTGAATTTTCTGTCTCTTAATTAGTTCTGGCTTAGTATGCTTGTCACTACATGATTTCTCTTCTACAATCCGCTTCTTATAACTAATTCTTCTCTTTACTGTATTTTCATTATCCTCAAAGCGCCTGCTCAAGTGCAGGGTCTTACTTGATAGAACATGCCCTTAAACATCGTGTTGCTCATGTAACAAAAAGTTTTACTGTTTCTCGCCTTGGCACCACATCGTAGAGAAGTGAGACCTTAGCTTGCAAGCTCTTTCTGTTTTGTTTACTTCAAACCAAATATCTGGAACGGGCATCTCACAGAAATAATAGGACAGCAAATTTGGAAACCGTTCACATTAATGCCACTCATCACACTTACTGTATAATGGTTTAGACTTACTTTCACAGATCTGCTCTGCTTCAATTTGTAACATTTTCACTCATTGCTCTTCAGAAGAATAATACATACTAGCAGTAAGTGATTCAGCTTTATACACTTAAAACTGAGAAACCATATTTTTTAAATAAATCTGTCTATGAAATCAGATTATCATCCGCTCAGTTTCTACATTCAACAATAAATCCATCAAGTGTTTTAAATTGCATAATTCTTGCTGCTTCGGCTTTCCTTTGCAGGGTTTTAACTATATACCCATTTTGATATCGATTTATGCGCTCATGCACTCCACGTGGCATTTTAGAGTATTCCTGTACTTTATATATATTAATATATATTATAATAGTATATATAATAAATGTACATGAGTTACGGGAATGCATTTCATTAGCTTACAGCTGTTTTGCCATACAAAACGCTCTGAGCTGAGTCTTCATGCGATATCGTATAGTCTCACTGGTGCCATTTAAATGAAATGCATATCTTTGCGAAAAGCATTCAAATATGATGAAAAGCCTGCTTTTGACTAATACGTACATCTATAAATATTTTAAACCATATACAACTATATGCACCCACAGAGAGATAAAAAAGAAACAACCAGACATATACGTGTATGAGTACTTATATCAATACACATGTTTACAGACACGCATATAGTACAAAATAGGTGTATAAATATATACCTACATGCATTAATGTGGTTAATAACAACTAGTTATTAATATCATTATTCCTACACGATATCATTATATATATATATACATATACATTGTATGTATGTTTTTGCGTGCGTGTGTGTATGTTTGTGTGTGAGTGCGTGTGTTTGTGTGTGTGTGTGTGTAAAATTCTAAAGATATTGTAAAGATATTGTGATAACTAAAATAGTAAATAGTGTTTTATATAATAAATATTTCTTAGTTTGTATGAGATACCTAACTACAAAATTTCTCTATAAAATTGTTCTATTTCGAATCACAACACAATTATAGCCAGAAAACATCTGCTTTTTTTTTTTTCGCATTAATTATTACCTCATTTTCAGAAATGTTTTTGACATTTACGTTTACAAATAATATTTGTCACAATATCAGACATAAAACAGCAAAACATTTAATAAAAAATAGTGACTTTAAAAAGGCAAAATAACGCAGTAAACACAATTATAAAACACGACTGCGTGGTGCGAAGTAAGTCGACGATAATGAATAATGACTAAAAAGACACGAAAAGCCAATGAAACGTGCTTGCGGAGCGTGCAGACGAAAGTCCATGATTCGAAGCGTCGATATCAGTGGGGGGAAATGACTGCTCTGACTGAAATGTATTATAAGATTCTTAAAGTACATTAACACATTTTTTTTAACTTACTAAATATACTTGTCGGCATGTCTAAAACAAACATACATTACTTTTATTTTTAAATTAATCTGTATGATAATAATAATAATTCGTTTTATTTTATTTAATAATAATGATAATAATAATAATAATAATCCTTTCTACTCTAGGCACAAGGTTTCAGATTTGGGGGAAGGGACTAGTCGATTAGATCGACTCCAGGGCTTCACTGGTACTTATTTCATCAACCCCGAAGGGATGAAAGGCAAAGTCGACCACGGCGGAATTGGAACTCAGAACGTAACAGCAAACGAAATAATGCTAAGCATTTCGCCTGGCGTGCTAACGATTCTGCCAGCTCGCCGCCATATTAATAATAATAATAATATAGAAAGGTTTGAGATAACTCCTCCTGAAGATATAGAGTCAAAAGAAGAGTGTCATTGTTATCTAGTGAACGATATTTCGACATCTTGTGAATCTTCAACTGGTTTAAAAAATAAATTTGTCAATCTACTTCATTTTGGTTAATATAGAAAGGATATCGACCAAAATGAAGTAGATTGACAAATTTAATTTTTGAACCAGTTGAAGACACAAAAGATGTCGAAATATCGTTCACTAAATAACAATGGCACTCTTCTTTTAATTTTGATAATGATAATGATGATGATGATGATTTCTACTAAAGGCACAAGGCCTGAAATTTGAAGTGGGAGGACTAGTGGATTACACTTTTTCAGAGGTTCTTAATTTAGCGACCCCGAAAGGATGAAAGGCAAAAATTAAGCTCGGCAGAATTTGAACTCAGGAAATACAGACGGACGAAATGCTACGAAGCATTTTGCCCGGTGCATTAACGATTCTGCCATCTCAGCGACTTGATAGTAATAATGCTAATGATAATCTATAATTTATTTGTTAAATTCGTCATGTCACGCGTGGCTGTATGGTAAGATGTTTCGGGTTCAGCTCTACAGCGTGGAACACTGTGCATGCGTCTTCTTCCATAGCTTCGAGTCAACCAAATCTTCGTGAGTTGATTCGATTGACGGAAAGTGAAAGTAGCTTTTACATGTGCGTGTGTGTGTGTGTGTGTGTGTGTGTGTGTGTGTGTGTGTGTGTGTGTGTGTGTGTG